>NW_027211853.1:900000-1086695 GCF_036971445.1 Narcine bancroftii
ACACCCTTATCTCCAATTCTTTTTCTGCCCTTCCCCCACTTCCTCTCTGGCAGAACAAGGACAGAATCCCTCAGGTTTCTCACTTACCACCCATCAGCTGCCACATCTGACACATTATCCTTGAATACTTCCAACTTCAGCACCATCCTCTAATCTGTTACATCGAACCTGCTCCACTCATATCCTCTTTTCACAGGGGCACGTCTTTCTGTGACTCCCTCGACGGCACTTCCCTCTCCACCCATCACCACCTCATGTAGTCCCCATTGGAACTGCAGAAATTGCCAAACTTGTCCCTACATCTCCTGGCACCTCTATCCAAGGCTACAATCAGACCTTCCAGGTGAGGCAGTGTTTCACATGCACCCCATCCAACCTAATCTACTACATTTGGTAGACTCAGTTGACCTCATTATCAGCAAGAACAATACAGACTGGGTGGCCATTTTGCTAAATACATGTGCTCTGTGGATCTAAACTTGAGCTTCCTGTGGCCTACCATATGAATTTTCGAACCCTTCCAGCAATATGTCTGTTGGCCCCATCCTTCGCCAGGGTGAGGGCAAACAATCTTAAAGAAAACACATTATATTCCTCCTGGGCAGCCTTAAACTCTATAGCATGAACACGAATGTTTCTAATTTAAGCAGCCACTCACCTCTGTCTGATTTCACTGTTTCCATCTCTTGATCTACTGCCCATTTGAATATAATTACTCCTTTAAGGCAGAAGACTTGACAGTGGTGTTTTCCCCATATAGTTTGCCGTTGAACAACTGGCAAAATTAAGTGGCAGTTGTTGCAAAATGAATGGGGTTATTGTTCAAAATCTGCCTGTGATGGAAAGTATTCTTGGACTGAATAGACATCTGGGCCAAATGTCTATTTAAGGACAATCTGTACGCGATTGTACATCCTAAAGTACAATGTCTACTTATATCCACTAAAGATTGTTAAAGAGCAAGAATAGACAATACAATCACATAAAATTCCCATCCATACAGCATACCTCCTTATTGGTCAGGAAGTGCCTACACTTCCCAAGGAGACTGAGGAGGTCAAGGCCAACAGCTCGATTCCTGAGATTTTACAGGAGTGCAGTTGAGTCTCCTGTCTGGCTTCATCATTCGATGGTCTAGTAGCTGGCAAATATCAGACAGGAATGATGGAAAGAGTTGTGAGTATCACTGGGGTCTCCCCTTCTCCTGTAGGTGACATTTACTGGGAGTACTGTTCAAATAGGGCTCAAGGAATTGTAAAAAGACCATTTCCATTCAATGCACAGCATCTTTAACCAGGTCCTTCATCAAAATCAGGACCGCCAGGCTGGGTAATAGTTTCTTCCCACAGGCTGTGAGATGGATGAAAAGTATCCTGTAAGTACAATAATCATCCAAAATATTTATATATGTAACAGCTACTTCGATAGAGCTACTAAAGCAACACACACACACACACACACACACACACACACACACACACACACCAGGTTAGTCAATACAAGATTGCTTTATTCAGACTTTACAGGCTTATTTTATTTACAGCGTGTCCCGGGCTCCATGGGACATCATTATGTATTTGCTGCCGATCCACGGGACCGCAGGTTTATATTAAGCCCTGAGTGTCCCGCACCTTCTGTCAGGAGAATCCACAGATCAACATGTCGTTCCTCGGCATGCAGCACCACGTGAGGATGGTCAATTAAATGGACGCCTGTTTGTCTTATGATTTCGCACGCCCGCCAAAGAACCGTGCCCACTCAGCCCATTACACAGCTGCTACCCACCCCCCAAGAACCGTTACCAGAAACTAAACCACCTGCTGCATGCACCTTAGGTGGACGCCCTCGCCATCTGTGCAGGGGGCACTGAATGGGGGAAGTGGGATCTACATGGGCAGGCTTGAGTCTGTCCACATGAAACAGCTACAATGTCCCCCAATGTCCATAGTATACACAACCCCATCCTTCTTCACCACACGACAATGGCCCTCATATGGTCGTAACGGCATTCGTGGGTCCTGTCTGCACACAAAAACAAAATCAGTGTCCAGGAGTGATGGGGGTACATTCTGTTTAGAGGTTCCATGCCAGTGGGTAGGAAAAGGTGATCGCAACACCACGTCGAAGGTGCTGAAGAACTTTCAGATGAGAGTTGGTTGTGAAATGAATGTCCCAAGAAACTGTAAGGACTGTACCATAAACCAACTCTTCGGACAATCCAGACATGTCTTCCTTTGGAGCCGGGCGCACTCCCAATAGAACCCATGGCAACTCATCGACCTAATTTAGACCGGTGAATCGGGCCTGCAGTTGCCGGTGGAAACGTTCCACAAGGCCGTTGGACTGTGGGTGAATTGTGTTCTGCGGACTGAAGTAATTGTGGGTCAGGAAACCAAATCTAAACATCCAATTGATGATGAATGTTCTGGCCCTTGTCTCAGTGTCACTGGATGGCAATGGGATGGCCTCTGGCCAGCGCGTGAAACTTTCTATGACTGTTAGAATCTATCTCATGTTTTGAGATACTGGCAATGGCCCGAGCAGGTTCACTTGCATGTGTTACAACAACCTGTGTACCGCCAGGAAAGGTTGAAGAGGTGCCTTAGTGTGGCACTGAATTTTGACAGTCTGGCAGGAGGTACATGTGCAGACACATTGCGCAATGCCTTTTTTCAGACCATGCCATAAATATTTATTTGACATGAGCTTGACAGATGTTCTGATGGACGGATGAGACAAGCTGTGTATCTGGTCAAAAAGGCATTGCCTCCAAGATGGCGGAATCACTGGTCTAGTGTAGCCCAAAGACATGTCACAAAGTAAGGTTGGCAGCCCAGTTGTGCTGCCACCTGCTGTATGTCCAGGTTAGTCATGGCCGTACTGTATTCCTGAACATTGGGGTCCATTGCCTGGACACTGGCTAATTCCGGAATATCAACATCACCCTGAATATGATATACAGTCAGTCTGATCAGCATATTCGTGACGCCATTGTTTTTACCAGAAATATAGTGCACATCCATGGTAAATTCTGAATTGTATGACAGTGACCCTGCTGTCTTGCCAACCATGGATCCGTTATTTTGATGAAGGCAAAAACGAGTGGCTGGTGGTCTGTGAACACAGTGAAATACTGACCCTCCAAAACAAATCGGATGTGCCGTGTCGCTTGATACAATGCACTGTATTTCATCTCCAATGGCTATAGATGTCGGCTAAAGAACGCGAGGGGTTGGCAATGGCCATCGACGTACTGCTCAACAAACACACCCAGGGCCATACTCGAGGCATCAGAACTAAATGTCAAGGAAGTGTCAGGGTTAGGTTGGGGGACCGTTGCTGCATTGGCTAAAGCATCTTGAGCATCACAAATCCAACCTCTGTTGTCCAGGGAACGTCCCTGTGCTTTGTGGTGAGGATCGGAAACCGTGGATAAAGAATGTCAGCAGCTGCTGGAATGAACCGGTGATGGAAGTTTCTCCTGCCCAAGAATTTCTGCAGGCCCTGATCCGTGGTAGGTGTTGGAAAAGCAGGGACTGCCTTTACCTTGCTGGAGAAGGGAAAGACACCGTTGGCTGTGATCTTGTGTCCCAGGAAGCTGATGGTGGATTTGCCAAATTGACATTTGCTAGGGTTGATGGGAAGACCAAATTCCCCCAGCCCTTGGAACAGGCGGAGTAAATGCAGTTGGTGATATCCTGACTGGCTATGAGGACATTATCCAAGTAGATGTCAGGGAACTCTAAATCTCTGCCCAAAGTGTCTATCAGCTGCTGGCAGGTTTGAACGGCATTCTTCAACCCAAGTGGCATCCGATGAAATTCAAAAAGCCTGCGCAGTTTATCAGGTGGAAGAGGGCGAGTCCTGGTGTAACTCGGCAGGCCTGAAGTGTCTCTGTAATGGGACACACCCTGGGCCATTTAGGAGGGATTGGAATTTGGTGAGAGAGTACAGGGAAATTCATTGAGGAGAGCAGCATGTGCATCTTTGTGCAGGGTCTGGACCCCGAGATGGGAAACACTCCCTTTGCTGCAGACCAGTGGGTATGTTTGAAAAGTGGTAACATGAACCAATTTCCTCCACCTCACGTCCACTAGAAAGTCACGGGACCTTAAAAAATCTGCACCCATAATGGGCCGTGTAATGGAAGCCAATACACAATTCCAATGGAATGTCACATCTATCCAAATCGTGACTCGTCGTGTGCCAAAGCAGGGAATTTTCATCCCATTTGCTGTTTGAAGAGCCAGGTATTGTTATTTACATGGTTTTTATTTCAAAATCGGTTGGGTGGGAGCAAACGGACCTCAGCACTCGTGTCTACAAGAAACTTGTGCTTACCAGTGTCATCTTGAAGACACAATGGGCCCGTACTTGTGCCAGATGCCGAGGCCATTAATGGTAGCCGGGTTTTTCATTTCCTACCTTTTTTCTGTAATAGGTACATGCAGGACACATTTATGGGCTTTTTTCCCCATTGGCGATGGTAAAAAAAGCATTCTCACCGCCCGTCAGTGTGTTCATCCTTCTTTGACTGAACTGTAGATACAGGAGGCTCATAGGAAATGGGATTTAGATCTGCTGCAAAAACAGTCTGTACGTGAGCAGACTCTTGCATTGGAGTATGATGGAGCCTATCAGCCTCCCGCGCTACATGGAAATCCATGTTAATGATTGGTATTGCGACACGACCTGGGAGTTTGGACAGGAATAGAGTCTCAAAAAGTATACAATGAGAATGACCATCTGCTAATGCAACCATCTCATTCATTAGATCGGATAGATTCCTCTCACCCGAGCCCTCCATATTTAAAAGACGCAAGCTGCGCTCATGTCTAATCAATTCCAGTGTGTTCAGGAGAAATTGGCTAAACCTGGTGTACTGGTTTTCCGCCAGGGGATTGGCAACAAATTCTCTTACTTGAGATGCTGTAACAGCGTCCAATGCACCTACTATGTACCAGAATGTCATGTCCTCTGCCATTATGCCTCAACACAAAACTAGGTTTCAGCCTGATTAAGTCATACGCAAGGTTGATGGGTCCAGAAAGGAGGCAAGTGAAGTCCTAACATCGATTGGGAAACAGAGTCAGTGAGAGGTCAGGATGGCTTAGAGTTTAGATAACGTGTTCAGGACTGCTTTTTGCAGCAGTATGTGGAGATGCCCACGAGATGGGGTCAGTGTTCGATCTGTGGGAAGGGAATGAAATGGGGCAGGTGGCGGAGGTGAGCGTTAGGGAGAACTTCAGATCCAGTGATCATGGGTCCTTTAGATTTAGCTTAATTATGGAAGGGGATAGGTCGGGTTCAAAGTTGAAGATCTTCGAGTGGGGGAAGGCCAGATTTAAAGAAATGAGAAGAGATTTGCAGGGAGTTGTGTGGGCTGATCTTTCAGCTGAAAATGATGTAGAAGAAAATTGGAGGGTATTTAAAAGTGAGATTTTGAGAGTAAGGGATCTTCATGTTCCAGATCGGCCGAAAGGCAAGACTCTAAGGAAGCCGTGGTTTTCTAGAAAAATTAGGAATGGTTCAGGATAAGAGGGAGGCCCATGCTAAATACAAGAAGCAAAAGATTGATCCTTACTTAGATTGTAGAAAGAACCTCAAAAGGGAAATTAGAAAGACAAAAAGATGGTATGAGGTGTCAATAGCTAATAAGGTGAATGTGAATTCTGAGGGTTTTTACAGATACATGAACAGTAAAAGGAGGTTGAAGGATAGAGTAGGTCCACTGGAAAATGGTAACGGTGGACGATGTGTATGTGAGGAGCTGTATGAGATGGGGGAGATATTGAACAATTTTTTTCTCTTCTGTATTCACGAGGGAAAGGGACACTGGACTACGTGAGATAAATTAGATGAATGCTTTAGTTATGGAAAGGATACGGATTATTAAAGAGAGGGTTTTGGATCTTCCAGGGTCAATGGAGGTGGATAAGTCTCCTGGTCCTGATGGTACTTTTCTCAGGACGTTAAAGGAGGTCAGGGAGCAAATATCCGGGGCTCTGACGGTGATTTTACAAAGATCACTGGAAGAGGGTGTGGTGTTGTGGGATTGGAGAGTTGCAAATGTAGTTCCGCTCTTTTAAAAAGAGCACAAGGTGTAGGCCAAATAATTATCAGCAAATAAGTTTGAGTTTGGTGGTGGCAAAAGTTATGGAGGGTATTCTTCGAGATAGTATGTACAAATATCTGGATAGGCAGGGATGGATCAGGGGCACCAAGCATGGGTTTGTGAAGGGAAAATCATGTTCGATGAATCTTGTTGAATTTTTTGAAGAGGTGATGAGAAAAGTAGATCAGGTGACGAGATCTATTTGAATTTTAGTAAGGCTTTTGATAATGTTCCGCATGTAAAGTTAGTTAGGAATGTTCAGTCACTAGGAATTAATAGATAGAGAGATGGGTTCAGAGGTGGCTGTGAAACAGAGAGCAGAGAGTCATGGTGGATAACTATCTGTCAGGATGGAAGCCTGTGTCTAGCGGTGTGCTTCAGGGATTGGTGCTGAGTCCCCTGTTGTTTATCCTTTATATTCATGATTTGGATGAGGGGGTGGTTAACTGGGGAGACGGCGGCCCCAGTCCGGGCACAGGGAGAGCAGCAGCGGCCCGGCCCCGGTCCGGGCGAAGGGTAGACGGCGGCGGCCCCGATACGGGCAGGAGCAAGGGGGAGACGGCGGCCCCAGTCCGGGCACAGGGAGAGCAGCAGCGGCCCCGGCCCCGGTCCGGGCGAAGGGTAGACGGCGGCGGCCCCGATCCGGGCAGGAGCAAGGGGGAGACGGCGGCCCCAGTCCGGGCACAGGGAGAGCAGCAGCGGCCCCGGCCCCGGTCCGGGCGAAGGGTAGACGGCGGCGGCCCCGATACGGGCAGGAGCAAGGGGGAGACGGCGGCCCCAGTCCGGGCACAGGGAGAGCAGCAGCCGCCCCGGCCCCGGTCCGGGCGAAGGGTAGACGGCGGCGGCCCCGATACGGGCAGGAGCAAGGGGGAGACGGCGGCCCCAGCCTCGGTCGAGTGAGACAGGCGGAGGCCCCGGTCCAGACAGGGAGTGGGAGGCGGCGGCCCCAGTCCAGGCACAGGGAGAGCAGCAGCGGCCCCGGCCCCGGTCCGGGCGAAGGGTAGACGGCGGCGGCCTCGATCCGGGCAGGAGCAAGGGGGAGACGGCGGCCCCGGCCTCGGTCGAGTGGGGCAGGGGGAGGCCCCGATCCGGGCAGAGAGTGGGAGGCGGCGGCCCCAGTCCAGGCACAGGGTGAGCTGCGGCGGACTCGGCCCCGGTCCGGGCAGTATGGACCGACCTAGGAGGGGAGGCAGGCCCCTCCAGCCCGGGTAAGAAACCTGCATAGGAGAAGGCCACTCCGATATAAAACCTACGACCCAAGGACCTCGCTGCCACGTCCCAGCTTGCTTGGCCACGGCACACGAACCATGGGTCCACGTCCTCCCCCTCCACGTCCTCCCCCTCCACGTCCTCCACGTCCTCCCCCTCCACGTCCTCCCCCTCCACGTCCTCTCCCTCCACGCTTTCCCCCTCAAAATATGCTCACAAACTCAAGCTAGCATGCTGGAACATCAGAACCATGCTAGACAAGGCTGACAGCCACCGACCTGAACGTCGGTCTGCCCTCATTGCACATGAACTCCTCAGACTTGACATCGACATAGCCGCTCTCAGTGAAGTCCGCCTGGCAGATGTAGGCAGCCTCCAAGAACGCGGCGCGGGCTACACACTCTACTGGTCTGGCAAGCCTTCGGATGAACGACGCCCATCTGGTGTAGGTTTCATGGTCAAGAGCTTCATTGCCTCCAAACTCGAAAACCTTCCGACAGGCCTCTCGGACCGAATCATGTCCATGCGACTCCCCCTTCAGAACAAGCGTCACATCACCCTCATCAGTGTCTATGCTCCAACCCTCCAGGCGGAACCAGCAGAAAAGGACAAGTTCTACACCGACCTGCGCAACCTCATCCAACGCACCCCTACAGCCGACAAGGTTGTCATCCTGGGCGACTTCAACGCTCGTGTCGGCAAAGACTCAGAAACCTGGCCAGGAATCCTGGGCAAGCATGGCGTCGGCAAGTGCAATGACAATGGGCGCCTCCTGTTGGAGCTCTGCGCAGAACAGCGGCTTGTCATTACAAACACCCTTTTTCAGCAGAGGGACGGCCTTAAGACCACCTGGATGCATCCCCGATCCAAACACTGGCACCTCCTGGACTACATCCTGGTGCGAGAAAGTGACAAACAAGATGTGCTCCACACCAGGGTCATGCCTAGCGCGGAATGCCACACTGACCACCGGCTGGTTCGCTGCAAGCTCAACCTTCACTTCAAACCAAAGCCCAGGAACAATAAAGCCCCCAGAAAGAGGTTCAATGTTGGAAACCTGCAGTCAGACGAAGCGAGAGGAAACTTCCAGGCAAACCTCAAAGCAAAGCTCGACGATGCAACCCGCCTCACGGACCCGTCCCCTGAAACCCTCTGGGATCAGTTGAAGACTACCATACGGCAATCCACTGAAGAGGTACTGGGCTTCTCCTCCAGGAAAAACAAGGACTGGTTTGACGAAAACAGCCAGGAAATCCAGGAGCTGCTGGCAAAGAAGCGAGCTGCCCACCAGGCTCACCTTACAAAGCCGTCCTGTCCAGAGAAGAAACAAGCCTTCCGTCGCGCATGCAGCCATCTTCAGCGCAAACTCCGGGAGATCCAAAATGAGTGGTGGACTAGCCTCGCCAAACGAACACAGCTCAGCGCGGACATTGGCGACTTCAGGGGTTTCTACGAGGCTCTAAAGGCTGTGTACGGCCCCTCACCCCAAGTCCAAAGCCCGCTGCGCAGCTCAGACGGCAAAGTCCTCCTCAGCGACAAGATCTCCATCCTCAACCGATGGTCAGAACACTTCCAATCTCTTTTCAGTACCAACCGCTCAGTCCAAGATTCCGCCCTGCTCCAGCTCCCTCAACAGCCCCTAAGGCTAGAGCTGGATGAGGTTCCCACCCTGGATGAGACATATAAGGCAATCGAACAACTGAAAAGTGGCAAAGCAGCAGGTATGGATGGAATCCCCCCAGAAGTCTGGAAGGCTGGCGGCAAAACTCTGCATGCCAAACTGCATGAGTTTTTCAAGCTTTGTTGGGACCAAGGTAAACTGCCTCAGGATCTTCGTGATGCCACCATCATCACCCGGTACAAAAACAAAGGCGAGAAATCAGACTGCTCAAACTACAGGGGAATCACGTTGCTCTCCATTGCAGGCAAAATCTTCGCTAGGATTCTACTAAATAGAATAATACCTAGTGTCGCTGAGAATATCCTCCCAGAATCACAGTGCGGCTTTCGCGCAAACAGAGGAACCACTGACATGGTCTTTGCCCTCAGACAGCTCCAAGAAAAGTGCAGAGAACAAAACAAAGGACTCTACATCACCTTTGTTGACCTCACCAAAGCCTTCGACACCGTGAGCAGGAAAGGGCTTTGGCAAATACTAGAGCGCATCGGATGTCCCCCAAAGTTCCTCAACATGATTATCCAACTGCACGAAAACCAACAAGGTCGGGTCAGATACAGCAATGAGCTCTCTGAACCCTTCTCCATTAACAATGGCGTGAAGCAAGGCTGTGTTCTCGCACCAACCCTCTTTTCAATCTTCTTCAGCATGATGCTGAACCAAGCCATGAAAGACCCCAACAATGAAGACGCTGTTTACATCCGGTACCGCACGGATGGCAGTCTCTTCAATCTGAGGCGCCTGCAAGCTCACACCAAGACACAAGAGAAACTTGTCCGTGAACTACTCTTTGCAGATGATGCCGCTTTAGTTGCCCATTCAGAGCCAGCTCTTCAGCGCTTGACGTCCTGTTTTGCGGAAACTACCAAAATGTTTGGCCTGGAAGTCAGCCTGAAGAAAACTGAGGTCCTCCATCAGCCAGCTCCCCACCATGACTACCAGCCCCCCCACATCTCCATCGGGCACACAAAACTCAAAACGGTCAACCAGTTTACCTATCTCGGCTGCACCATTTCATCAGATGCAAGGATCGACAATGAGATAGACAACAGACTCGCCAAGGCAAATAGCGCCTTTGGAAGACTACACAAAAGAGTCTGGAAAAACAACCAACTGAAAAACCTCACAAAGATAAGCGTATACAGAGCCGTTGTCATACCCACACTCCTGTTCGGCTCCGAATCATGGGTCCTCTACCGGCACCACCTACGGCTCCTAGAACGCTTCCACCAGCGTTGTCTCCGCTCCATCCTCAACATCCATTGGAGCGCTCACACCCCTAACGTCGAGGTACTCGAGATGGCAGAGGTCGACAGCATCGAGTCCACGCTGCTGAAGATCCAGCTGCGCTGGATGGGTCACGTCTCCAGAATGGAGGACCATCGCCTTCCCAAGATCGTATTATATGGCGAGCTCTCCACTGGCCACCGTGACAGAGGTGCACCAAAGAAAAGGTACAAGGACTGCCTAAAGAAATCTCTTAGTGCCTGCCACATTGACCACCGCCAGTGGGCTGATAACGCCTCAAACCGTGCATCTTGGTGCCTCACAGTTTGGCGGGCAGCAGCCTCCTTTGAAGAAGACCGCAGAGCCCACCTCACTGACAAAAGGCAAAGGAGGAAAAACCCAACACCCAACCCCAACCAACCAACTTTCCCTTGCAACCGCTGCAATCGTGTCTGCCTGTCCCGCATCGGACTGGTCAGCCACAAACGAGCCTGCAGCTGACGTGGACTTTTTACCCCCTCCATAAATCTTCGTCCGCGAAGCCAAGCCAAAGAAAAAAAAAAAAAAATGGGTGATGGATCTCGGATGCAGGAGGAGTAGAGAGAGAGTGTCAGGATCACCATGTGGCACTGATCCAATGAGAGGTTTGGCTGGGTGGTGTTTGGGGAGTTGAAGAATGCAATGTTGTGTCTAAGGAGGATTGCCTTCTGGAAGAAACAAGTGAGGGTATTCTTTAATTGTTTGTAAATGGTGGTGTATCAGTGCCATTACAAATCTAACCCTTCCCTACCTCACATTCATTACCCTCTATTATTTTTCCATCCATGTATCTTAGAGTGTTTTGAATGTCCTTATTGTACCAGCCCCGATCTCCACCCCAGCAATGCATCCCAGACCCTCACTGCTCTGTAATTTTTTTTAAGCTTGTTTAGACGATCAAATCAAAAGATGAATGAAGTTCTACTGCAACATCTTGTGATCTCATCATCATTTCTTTGCAGATTATGGGCAAATTGAGAGAAAAAATGTTTGTCTTAAATAGACACTATGCAGGAGAGGGAGAAGGGTGGATCCCTTATTATATCTGCTGTGCAAATACTGCGAGCTGCATTGTTACACCTCTTAACAACACATGTAACACCTCATCATCAGATGTTGAATAATACTGGGGAATATTAATGATCTAAAATGCCCAAAGTGGAGAAGCAGGTCGAGATGAATGCGTTGTATTCCCAAATCGGAATGCACTTTGGAAGGCATCATTGGGTTTTAGTGACTTGCTCGTGAACCGGAATTTCTCTCACATGGATTCGTGCTCCTGAGACCATTCTCTTGCTTCCATTTCAATAAAGTGGCTACTTTCCCTTCCTGGCTCCCATGCAAGCTCGCTGTGGCTTCTTTTGTATTGACTGTCATTATGTTGTTGCAAAGTACTGCCCATCCATATTTTCTCAAAATCTGGACGAATCCGTACCAATTCACAAAATATTGATGCTCTCCATTTATTGACTTTCTTGATTTGAGTTTCTTCCCATCCAACGTGGTTCGACAGTGGATGGCACAATCGCAACTCTGTTGCGCTGCCATTGATAGGGATGGGGTTCAAATCCTGCTCTCTCTGTGAGGAGTTTCTATGTTCTCCCTGTGTGTGCTTAGGTTTTCCCCAGGGTGGGGGAGGGGGCTCCAGATTTTTCCCACTGTTCAAAAAGTATGGGGGGGCTTGAAGGTGAATTGGGAGGCACAGGTTTGTGGGCCTAAAGGGTCTGTTACTGTGCTGTAACTAATCTTAAAGTATCGCATTGACTCTGATATGTCACTAATGTAAATCTTGGTAGTAATGGTGTGTATGATTCTGCTTTGTCTTGATCTCTGCGGCTATTGGCCTCGTCTCTCATGTGGAACCCTATAACTTGGGTGTTTTGGAATTACCTTGTTGTGAGGAGTATATCTGAATGAATAGCTTCACTAATTACTCACCATGTTAATGTTTAATGTCCATCTATCCTTGTCTGCTCAGTCTGGACTGGAAAATTGTAAATGTTACTCCACTCTTTAAGAAGGAAGAGAGGCAAAAGACTGTAAATTTTAGACCATGTCTTCACATAAAAAAATTATTATGAAAATTATGTTATCTTTTCCAAACAAATACAAGCTTTCATTTTGCCAACAATTCATATTTAAATCCACATCACTTTTCCACGTAATACAAATACATTCCCCAACCAATGCTAATGCGAACCGAATAAACTCAATTAGAGATTTATCCATTCTTAAACCCATTGTTAAAGTTGGAATATACCACATTTAAAAAAAGCAGTAGATCTAACATTAAAGTAGTCTCTAATAAATCCACCTTAAACTGTTTCATTTTTATCCAAAAAGATTTACTTTATCACACAACCAGACAGAATTGAAAAAAAAAGTACCATTTGAGTCCCACAATGAATACATAAATCTGAATGACTAAATCCATATCTTTTTAACTTTTCTGGTGTTTAATTCAACTGATGTAGAAAATTGTAGTTCACCAAATTTAGTCACACTATCTTCACACATAGTAGTCCATCCTTCTTGGGACAATTCTAAGGATAAATCTTTCTCCCCTTTAAGCTTTGATTTATCTCAATCCAGTTTAGCCATTTTCTCTTGCAACAAAGAATACATTTCTGAAATAAATCCCTTTTAAATTTAGTTAACTTAGGCATGTTCGATTCCCGCCCAAAACTCTTCACTACTGGAGAATGTACTTGAAAATATGCAAGCAAAGAATTTAACAGTACCTCAATTTTTTCCTGAAGCCTAACATAAGAAAAAAATATCCCATCTTCAAAACAATCTGCTAACACTTGAATACATTTCATCTGGCAAATCTTTAAATACTGAGATTATTCATCGAGAAGGAGATGTATTTATCCTGATATCATGGAATTTGTAATGAAACCTTATCTCCAGTTCCTATTGACAGATTTTTTTTATACCAAGTATCACATAAATGTCATAATACTGGCACATTATAATAAAGAAAAAGACGAGGAGTCCATCTAAATATACATTGATGTATAATAGAATGAGAAATCTGTGCTAATAACATTTTAGCCCAGTGTGGAGGTTAATTAACATTGAACATCCTATTAATAAATTTTAACTGATAATAAACTAATAATTTAATGAATAATTCTGAAAATGAGGCCATTGTCGTCCCTAATGCATATTTCCATGTTAATGTTTTCAACAATACTCTAGCCAATTAACCTTTCTATAAAAATATTCTGATTGCTGCATAACTCTTTAAAAAATATGTTTGGACACGAACATGGAATTGACTGAAAAAGATATTGAATTCAAGGAAAAATATTCATTTTTAATACAATTCACATGTGCCATTCATGTCAAAGGAAGATCTTTCCATTTAATTAAATCAGCTTTAATTTTATCAATAGAGAAACATAGTTAAACTTACACAAATGTTGATAATCTGCATCAAACATTACCCCTAAATATTTAATTTTCTTCGTCCATCTAAGCTGTGTAATCTGTTTACAAGCAGGATAATCTTCCTCTGTCATTGGTAATATGTTCCTCTTATCCCAATTAACCTTACAACCAGACATTTCTCCATATTGTACCAAACAGGTTTGCAGATGTCATAACGATTACTGAGGATTTGTTAAATATATTGGTACAAAGGAACCTTATATTCTCTTCATTTATTTTAATCCCACTAATTTTATCATTTTGTCTTATAGCTTGGGCTAGCAGTTCTATCACCAAGGTTGACAAAGGACAAACTTCCCTTGTGGAGCATGTTAAATTAAAGGTATCTGAAATTTGTCCATTTGTCACCATCCTCGCCAAAGGATTTTTATACAAGGGTTTAACTCAACCAGTTAAAAAAGGTCCAAACTTAAATCTTCAAGTACTTTAAATAAAAAGTACCTTTAAACTCGATCAAAGGCTTTTTCTGCATCTAATGCCACTATCATCGATTGATTCAAACAATGTCTTGACACATGAATCAACATCAACAGTCTAACAATATTTTCAGAAGAAAATCTATTCTTAATGAAACCTGCTTGATCAACATGTATTAAACATGGTAAATACTTCACAAGTCTATTAGCTACTAACTTATAATCTACATTTAATAAAGATATTGGTCGATATGAGGTAACATTCAATGGGGCTCTTCCTTTTTTCCAATAACTAATTCTAGCTCTAGAAAAGGATTCTGGAAATGCTTTTGCTCTTCTGTAGCTTGTTTAAGAACATCCATCAAAACAGGAGACAAGACTTCATAAAATTCTTTATAAAACCCTCCTGTAAACCCATCTTCTCCAGGTGATATTCAATATCGCTTCTTCAATTTCTAAATTACTGAAAGGAACTTCCAATTCTGTCCTATCTTTATCGTCCAAAACCGATAACTCCAAACTACCTAAAAAAGACTCAACACGTTCCTCATCCTGACTTACATCAAAAGGATATAAATTCTGGTAAAATGAGTGAAATTCATCATTCATTTCCTGAGGTTTAAAAGTAACTCCTGAATTATTTCTTATCGCATTTATTGTCCTTGATGCCTGTTCAGTCTTTAATTGCCGAGCGAAAACCTTATACACTCTTTCTCCTTACTCATAGTAACACAATTTGGATCATTGTATTAATTTTTCATATTAATATGTTTGCATTATATTATAACAGTTTCAACTGAATCAAAAAAGTCTTTTAATCTACAGTCGAATTTCGTTGGAATTCCTTTTCTAACATTGTTATTTCCTTCTCCAAATTTTGCCTCTCTGCCAAATGCTGCGTCTTAATTCTTGTAAAATAATTGATTATCAGACATCTTAAATAGGTTTTTGAAGCATCCCACAAAACAAATTTACTTTGTACTGAATATGTATTAATTGGCAAATAAGACTGAATATGGTCTTTGATATAACTTAGAAATTTTGGTTGCTTCAATAACATCCCATTAAATCTTCAGCGATAAGGGGTGTCTACATTATACAAACCAGAACATGTGCAGGTGCACAATCCTTTATCCAGAACCCTTTGGGGGGGGGGTGGGGTCACTGTTTTCTGAATTTCAGATTTTTTTCGATTTTGGAAAGCCAGATTTAAGCCCACCCAAATTATGCTGCTGTATCCACCCTCACTCCCTTCCAGTCACGCTGCCATTTTCCCCCCACCCCTCTCCCGCCTTCCTCGCGCTGTCGTCTCTCTCCCCACTTTGGAACTTTCTGGATTTTAGATGTCCAGATAAAGGATTGTGTACTTCTACTTAACAATGAGGAATGATCAGACAAAATCCTACTCTTATACTCTGCATGTATAAATCTACCCTGTAATTGTGCTGACATGAAGCAAAAGTCGATTCTCAAAAAAGAATCATGTCTGGGTGAATAAAAAGAAAATTATTTTTCTGTCAGTATTAACTTCCTCTAGATTTCCAACAAATTCAAATCTTTCATTGAGTCTAACATCCATTTTGCCATTTTGGTTCTTTGTAAAGTTTTTGGAAATTTATCCAACACATAATTAAAATCCCCACCAACCAAAATATTTTCATTAGCTTGACCCAGATTCCAAAAAGTTTCAGAAATAGCGTCTTCATCATTTTCATTGGGTGGATAAACATTCATCAAAGTCCATGCTTCAGCAAAAATTTTACAATTCACCAACAGCTCTCGACCCAATGTGGCAGAGAATGATTCCAACTGAAACGATATCTTCTTATGAACCAAAGTATCAACACCTCTAGCTTTCGAATTAAATGGAGATGAAAAACATGTCCGACCCAATCTCTCTTCAATTTCATATGTTCTTTCTCAGACAAATGAGTTTCTTGCAAAAAGGCAACATCAACTGTCATTTTCTTTATATATGCCAATATTCCCTTCCTTTTCATTGGATTATTAAGTCATTTAACATTAAAGGTCACAAAATTTAAATGAGCCATAACTTAATTTCCTCCTCAGATTGACACTTCACACAGCAATTACAATTAGATATAATTTTTTTAAAAAACCCAAACCCCCCTTTCAAACAATAAGAAACCTCTGTAAAAAATGTAAAAACCTAAGAGCCTAAGAGTCGGACCCCCCTCTGTGGACCAGGTGCAGTCAATACCGCAAATGGCAGATGGCTTTAGAAGTAGTAGAGTCAATCACCACCCCCCAACCGAACATTAAAACCCATCAGTCATCCCAGTGATAACACCCACATTGAGCTTGAGCTTCATCTTCAATATCACTCACCAATTCTGATTCCAACTTCTTTTTCCCGTTCCCTTCCCAATCTCATCCTCGGACATTTTCCCCATCGATTCCTTCAAATCTTCAAAGGAATTTGCAAAAGATAATGCACCATAAGGACTCTCAAAACATTGAGACTGATCTCGCCCATAAATCACCTTAAATATCATTGGATACTGAAAAGTAAACTTATACCCTTTCTTCCACAGAACTGCTTTGACCAGATTAAACTCTTTCCATCACTTAATAATCTCCTGACTTAAATTAGCATAAAATAAAACCCTATTGCCTTGATACATCGTAGGGCTTTGATCAAGGCGAGCTTTCTGATCTGCAAGCTGCAATATAATTTCTCTATCCTGATATCACAAACATCTTAAAAGAACCACTCTTGACATTTGACACAGAAAAGGTTTTCTTCTTCACGCCCTATGAGCCCTATCTAAAAAGACTCGACTCCCAACAACTCTGGAATCCATTTACAAAAATAATTTTACAGGATCTGAACCATCAATATCTTCTGGCAGAACAACTATCTTAATATTATTAGACAACTTTGATTTTCTAATGAATCAATGTTTTTTAACAAATCTCTCTTCTGTAAACAAATCCTCAATATAATCCATTCTCTCTGCATAATGTTCCACAAGGTCCTTACAGTCAATAAAAATGTCTTCTATCTTCTGCAATTGATCTTGTCCAGTATCCATTGCAGTTAAACTCTTATTAATATCAACTTGAATAAATGTAATTTCTTCACACATACCAGCCATTATTTCCTTTATACCAGCAAATTGATCATTTAAAGTTTCAAAATTTTAGGTCATAAAAGACATAATCTTTTCATTTGGTTGGATCAGTTCTGTAGACATGAAGTTGACTTCCATCCTTGTTGCAGGGGCCTTGAAGACTGGGGAAGGTGTCTGTGGTGAACCAACAGCTTTCATTGGAGAAGGAGATGTTCTTAAAGTCTTAGGCCACCCTTCAATGAGTCCAACTGCAGCAAGTAGTCATTCTTGTTCTTCTTCGCCTCGAACCTCTGAGTTGTTCTCCTTCACCTCATACCTGGCAGCCCTACTGCGGATCTGATCCAGAATTTCCTGCATGTGAGAACATCCATCCATACTGAGAAGCTCAGTAGCACGCAGGGGAGTATCTCCAGATGGGCCACTGCATACTGTCAGTCACCTTCCTGCTAACTTGTGCTCTCATTTGGGCACCCACCCCCCACTCTCCTTAGTCAAGCCAGGCTCGGGTCAGATACCACGCTCGCACTCCTCCTGGCCTGCCGCCAGGCCAAAGATCTTGGCGACATCTTGCGTCTCTGGAGGCGCAGAGGATGCGGACGTTTCTTCCAGCTTCTCCCGAGTTCTAAGTTGAGGATTCGGATCTATATATAACTGTTGTTGAGATTCCTTCTGGAAGGTCAACCTTGCTTCTTCTGCACTTTTCACAGGTTGAAAACCTAGGTTTTTTCAAAGTTGCTTGTAATGAAATGTTGTATGTACTGACCAGTACAGGCACGGGCTGCTCCCCCTCCCCCACCCCTGCCGCACCTGATGTCATCCTCTCCTAGACTCCTCCCCTGTGACCCAGGCCATAAAGGTCAAGCCACCTCTTCCTTCCCTTCACTTCCCTCACTTGGACGCGGGCCTGCAGTCTTGTGTGTAATAAAGCCTATCGTTCCCCTCAGTCTTTGTCTCTGTGATTATTGGGGCAACTGGTCGTGCCCAACACTATTTTTTTCCCTTCTTCATTTCCAGAATCCTACAGTAGAAAATTATTGTTCTAAACATTGATAAAGTCAAAAAAGTCACTACAGTTCGAATATTGAACAGTTCAGTCAGGGTGAGGTGTCTTCTCACGTCTTTTATTGATGCCATCTTTCCACGACACCCCCCCCCCCCACCTCCCCTCAGTTGACTCCTTGAACACCATCCAATCCATGGACTCGAGGCAGCCCTGCAGCTGTCTTCCCTCCTGTGACCACCTTCTGGTTGTCCTGATCTCATAAGTGTTATTAGCAATTTTAGGCCCCATTTCTAAGAGAGGATGTGATGGCCCAGAGGTGGTTTACAAGAATGATCCTGGGGAAGAGCGGAATAATGCTTGAGGAACATTTGATGGTTCTGGGCCTGTACTCGCCTGAGCTTAGAAGGATGAGGAAGGACCTCATTGAAATCTGATGAATAGTGAAAGGGCTGGATAGAGAGGATTTTGCCAGTACTGGGAGAGTTTAGGACCAGTGGGAACAACCTCAGAATAAAAGGATGTCTGCTTAACACGGAGATGGAGAAACCTTTTCATCAAGAACAGTGATTTTCAAACTCCTCCTCCTCACCCCCACCCCCACCCCCCAGATCATATTCCACTTAATCCCTTTGCCAGAAGTGCTCTGTTAATAAGGGATTACTTAAGGAGGAATGTAATTGAAAAGAAAAATTTCAAAAACCACTTTTTTAATCGTACCTCATTGACTTGTTCTGTGCGTGGTTTCATAACTCCCGAGGAAATGGGCCAATGACAATTTTTCTCAAGCAAAATTTTCCTTTACAATTGGGTCCACTGCAGTCTTTCTCAGCCTTTCTTCCCATTCATATGCCACTTTAAGCAATCTCCTACTCATTTTTCGACACTCCAAGGAATAAAGTCCCAACCTGTTCAACCTTTCCCTGTAGCTCAACTCCTGAAGACCTGGCAGCTTCTTAGTAAATCTTCTCTGCACTCTTTCATCTTACTAATACCTTTCCTGTAGCTAGGTGACCAGAACTGCACACAATACTCCAAATTCAGCCTCACCATCATCTTATCCAACCTCACCATAACTTCCCAACTCCTATTTTCAATATGTTAATTAATGAAGACCAAGATGACAAAAGCTGTCTTTAGAACCCGGTCGTCCTGTGACACCACTTTCATGGAATTATGTAAGATCTCTTGCTGCCGATTTCTATAACTGGGCTGTTCAATTTCATAATGTTGGCTTCTGGACTATTTTATTGCGCCCCTTGATCTAGAGAGTTCTGGCAGAGCAAAACAATTTTGTTTTCTTTTGTCAGCTCAAATTTTGTCACATTGATCCAAAAACAAGTATTTTCACCATTCCTTCATTTCAGATTCTCTGCAGCTGTCGTATTGAACCTCACAGTGACGGCATCATGTTCGTCTTGTTTATCCTTTCCCCCTCCATCCAGACAGATATGCTGATCAACGAGTCGAATCCACTCATCCAGCACCACTGCCATTTCTGCTGCTCGGGCTTTTCATCCCACGTATTCAGTTTGTAATTTCCCCTCTTCTTTTTCACAGCAAATAGAATCAGGTTTATTTGATCATCTTTCTGAATCCCAGTGAAAGGTTATTGACCTGATGGTTTTAACTCCGATTATTTTTCCAGTGGATGATCTGCTGAGTATTTCCAGCATTGAGATTTTATTTTATTGCCTTGGTGTATTACTGAGTGCTTGAATGGGAGAAGAAATGTGGGTTGGGTTAAGTGGAGATGTTTCGATCATGGAGTGGATTTAGAAAAATAGACGTAAAAGGGGAGGGTGCATGGAAATAGTTAATTCATCTTTTCAAATTGTTTTTTGAGCTATGATTGTTTTCTCCTCTTGCAATTTTGGTAGTTCAATTTTAGCGAGAAACATCTATTTTGTCTTCTTTCCCTTCAATCTCAGTTCGGTATAATTGGTCCTAGAATTCCTTAAAGTTTTCATTGATCTCTGTTGGGTTTTATGTAATTTGTTTGTCTTTTTTCCTTGATGCCAAAACCGTTCTTTTAGCTTGTTTTGTTTTAAGCTGCCCAGCTAGTCTTTTGTGTGTTTTTTTTCTCCTCACTCGTAATACTTCTGCTTTATTTTCATTATGTTCTTCTCCATCTTATACATTTGTAGTTTTTCATATTTTTTTTTGTCTGCCAATTCCCTTCTTTTTGTTGTATCTTCCCTTGATGCTAGATCTTTTTCTGTACTTACTATTTCCCTTTCCAGCTGTTCTATTTCCCAATTGTAGTCCTTTTTCATCTTAGTTACATAACTTATTATCTGCCCTCTGATGAAGGCTTTCATTGCATCCCATTATAAAATTTGTCTTTCACTGATTCCATATTTATTTCAAAGTACATTTTAATTTGGCACTCAATAAATTCTCTAAACCCCTGTCTTTTAAGTAGCATGGAGTTTAATCTCCATCTATATGTTCTTGTTGGGATGTCCTCCAGTTCTATTGCTAATAACAGGGGTGAGCGTTCAGATAACAATCTAGCTTTATATTCCATTATCCTAAATCTCCCTTGGATATGGGCTGACAACAGGAACAGGTCAATCCTTGAGCATGTTTTATGTCTACTCGAATAATGTGAGTAGTCCTTCTCCTTTGGGTGTTGCTTCCTCCATAGATCCAAAAGTTGCATTTCCTGCATTGATTTAACCATAAATTTGGCTATTTTGTACTTTCTGCTAGTCTTTTGTCCAGTTTTATCCATCTTTGAATCCAAATTAAGGTTAAAGTCCCCTCCTATCAATATATTCCCCTGTGTTTTGACAATCTTCAAAAAAATATTTTGCATAAACTTTTGATCCTCTTCATTAGGTGCATATATATTGACCAAATTCCAGAGTTCTGAATATATCTGACACTTTATCATTACATATCTCCCTGCTGGATCTATTATTTCCTCCTTTGTTTTGATTGGTACATTTTTATTGATTAATATAGCTACACCTCTGGCTTTTGAATTAATATGATGGTGCTGTTAAATGCCCTACCCACTCTCTCCTTAATCTCTTCTGTTCCACTTCAGTTAGATGTGTTTCCTGTACGAATGCTATATCTATTTTTTCAGTAAATTTAATATCCTCTTCCTTTTGATTTGGTTATGTATTCCATTAATATTTATAGTCATATAGTTCAACATAGCCATCTCATACTTTGTTTACATCTCATTTCCGCTTCCTCACCACCACCTTTCCCCTTTTCCCCATTTCCATTTCTCAGTTTTCTTTTTTTGAACGCACTGTATGACAACACTTCTAAAACATAAAATATTTCCACCATTCCCACATCTATAATTCCCTTAACCCCAACTGTCCCCCATCTCTGAGTCACCCCTTGTCCCTTGCTGGGCAACCACAACTTCCCTCTCCATTCAGACTGCGAACCCGTTCGCAAGTGTCAACTGATTTCGCAGTAACTGTTATTCTCTCCCACCCAACCCCCTCCAGAAAAGACTTTTATCTTCACATTATAACAAAGCTCCTACTCGTTTCTTCTCTTTTTCTTTTTATGTTTTATTTATTTATTTGTTAACTCCTCCTCTTACTTTCCCCCTACTCCCTGACTTCCCTTTTCTTCCCTCCTTTAGTTCTTACTTATACATTATTTTTACATCTTTATATATAGTTTATTGTTGTTCTTTGTTCTTGTTACATCTCTTCATCTCTCTGTCTGTCTTGCAGGTGTTCTGCAAATTCTCGTGCATTCTCCGGATCCGAGAACAGTCCGTTTTGCTGCCCCAGGTAACTATTTTAAGCACCGCTGGATATCTTAACATAAATTGATAAGTATAGTTGGGAAGGGCTTGCATATTGTAGTGTGAAATCAGCTTTCTACCATAGGATCGATTTTGCTGCATTAAACTCCTTCCTCTTCTTTAGGAGCTCCAAACTTAAGTCGGGGTAGAAAAAAAATTGACCTTTGTATTCCAGTGGTTTTTTGTCTTCTCCAATTTTATTCATTGCCTTCTCCAATATATTTTCTCTTGTCATGTATC
The DNA here is from genome assembly GCF_036971445.1 of Narcine bancroftii. Lineage (NCBI taxonomy): Eukaryota > Metazoa > Chordata > Chondrichthyes > Torpediniformes > Narcinidae > Narcine > Narcine bancroftii. The sequence continues at coordinate 922,260 of NW_027211853.1, forward strand.
TCAGGAATTTTACTAAAACGGATCTTGTTTTTTGTTGTGACTGTGGTTTCGGGGCTAATGTTCTGTGTGCCCTTTCTATTTCCATTCCTTCCTGCTTTTCTGGCATTCCCAGTACCTTTGGGATCCATTCTTTTATAAATTCTTTCATATCTTTGCCTTCTTCATCTTCCTTAAGGCCCACTATCTTTATATTGTTTCACCTACTATAGTTTTCCATTATATCCAACTTCTGCGCTAACAACTCCTGTGTTTCTTTAACTTTTTTGTCACTTTCTTCCAATTTTCTTTTTAGGTTGTTAACTTCCATTTTTACCACCATTACACGTTCTTCCACATTATCTGATCCTTTCCCTACATCTGTTATGACCAGCTCTATTCTACTCACTTTTTCTTCTGTACTTTTCATTTCATTAAATTCTAGTGTCAGCCATTCTTTTAATGCTTTCATTTGTTCTTGAAAAATAATTTTTCTTTTTGTACTCTCCATTCATTTTACCTCCTATTCCTCTGTGCAGAGCTTGGTGTTCTCCTTCTTCTTCTTCTGTGTCTGCTCTTGTGTTTGTGTCTTCTATTTCTCTTCCTTGTATCTGTGTCTCTTCGGACTTTCTGGTTGAGCTGCGTGTCTCAGTTTGTTGGTTTTTTTTTCCATGGTTTCTTGATGTTGGTCCTCTTCTTCTGGGCTGTTTATCTGTTGTGTCTCTTGCTTCCTTTTTTCTTTCAGATCCCTCCCTTTCCATTTGCTTTCTTTATCTTCCAGCTGGGAGCCCTGCTGTCGGGCATCTCACAGCTGTTGGTGCTGTGGAGTTTAACTCCACAGCTGGTCCCCCTCCCGTCAGTATTCTCCTTGTCGTGCGCATCGCGCATGCACGATTCTTCACGTATCCGCAGTGGTGCACCCCTGTTTGGCTCCGTGAGCCATTTTTGCTGTCCCACAGTTGGTGGGTCGCGACCCTGCGGGGTCTCCACTCACCTCGGGGAGCAGGCTCCTCTTTCCACGGTGGGTCCCTGCTTTTTCGTGCAGGTAAGGCCTTCACTTTCTCTTCTGTTGTCTTTATTCTTTTCTTCCTGTTGTTTTGGCTTTTCTTTCTGAGGAGCCATTTCCTCCACACCTTTATTTTTTATTTGTTATGATTTGTGTGTCTGGGGCTGTAATGGAGGATTAAAACCATGTGCCCAGATGCTTTTTGCTTATGAGGAACTGACGACACTGGGTCCACACGCAGGTCACCTTACTTTCAGAACTAGCAGATGTAATTAAACTCAGCCATGGGGATTTATCTGAATATAGACTTTGAAATGGAATTCCACTGTGAGGCCCAGGGAAAGCAATTGTCAAATGCAACACTCTGAAATTGACGAATTGGTCACAACCTGTCTTGCTCGAGAAGTTTTAATAAGTCTTTGTATCTACGAGATAAACCAGGAAATCATAACATCCTGGTTCCATAATAATTAATCTTCTAAATTGTAGAATATAATGTTCAGTTTTGATTTTGACTGACAAATGTTAGAAGGAGGAGGCGCATGATTAATTGTTTTTGGGGTATATAAGCCTGTGGTCCTGCTGCTTAAGTTTAGACTCTCCGAGGGGTGAACACCCCTTGTCAAGAAGGAAGAACAGCCAGAGTCTGAGCAACGTCCCGGTCGGGGGAGGTGGAGAAGCTGCTACCGGCGCCCTGACAACCTACTACAAGTGTGCAGTCGTTGCCACGCTTCGGCAGGTGGGACCAGTCCAAGCGTTGATAAGTATAGTTGGGAAGGGCTTGCATATTGTAGTGTGAAATCAGCTTTTGAATTAGTAATAAACATTTGTATAAACTGAACTGCTCTCGGTGTGTGTGTGTCTATTTTCTTTCGGTGGCTCAAACACTGTGACCAATCTAAAATGAACAAAATGAGAGGTATAAGTTTACCCAAGACAGGGGCTTTGCTTTTTCTTCACTTATTTCCTTTTTTTCTGGAGAGGGCTGGTATTCTCCTACCGGCCACTACTCCATTACATGACTCTTCCAGTTTATCTTTCTTATTGAGGCGGATTCCACAATGTAACTTTGTTATTTGAATGAATTCATCAGAATGAACATGTGATGTGATTTTTACCCGCCGTCTAACCTTGTAAGTGAGTGAGTCCCACCTTTTGACCTTGTTTTCTCATTGGAGTTCGACATTGAAAATGTTTTGTTAGTGAGTTCCACAGTGTAACCTTGTGATGTGAGTGAGTTCCAAAGAATAATCATGTTTTCTTTGTGAATCCCATATTGTAAATGTTATGTGAGTGAGTCCCACAGAGTAAACTTGGTATGTGAGAGATTTGCACGGTATAATCTTGTTTACTTTGTGAATCCCACATTGTAAATGTTATGTGAGTGAGTTCCACAGTGTAAACTTGGGATGTGAGAGATTTGCACAGTATAATCTTGTTTACTTTGTGAATCCCACATTGTAAATGTTATGTGAGTGAGTCCCACAGTGTAAACTTGGTATGTGAGAGATTTGCACGGTATAATCTTGTTTACTTTGTGAATCCCACATTGTAAATGTTATGTGAGTGAGTTCCACAGTGTAAACTTGGTATGTGAGAGATTTGCACAGTATAATCTTGTTTACTTAGTGAATCCCACATTGTAAATGTTATGTGAGTGAGTCCCACAGTGTAAACGTGTTATGTGGGAGATTTGCACGGTATAATCTTGTTTACTTAGTGAATCCCACATTGTAAATATTATGTGAGTGAGTCCCACAGTGTAAACGTGTTATGTGAGAGATTTGCACGGTATAATCTTGTTTACTTAGTGAATCCCACATTGTAAATGTTATGTGAGTGAGTCCCACAGTGTAAACGTGTTATGTGAGAGATTTGCACGGTATAATCTTGTTTACTTAGTGAATCCCACATTGTAAATGTTATGTGAGTGAGTCCCACAGAGTAAACTTGGTATGTGAGAGATTTGCATAGTATAATCTTGTTTACTTAGTGAATCCCACATTGTACATGTTATGTGAGTGAGTCCCACAGTGTAAACGTGTTATGTGAGAGATTTGCACGGTATAATCTTGTTTACTTAGTGAATCCCACATTGTACATGTTATGTGAGTGAGTCCCACAGTGTAAACGTGTTATGTGAGAGATTTGCATAGTATAATCTTGTTTACTTAGTGAATCCCACATTGTACATGTTATGTGAGTGAGTCCCACAGTGTAAACGTGTTATGTGAGAGATTTGCATAGTATAATCTTGTTTACTTAGTGAATCCCACATTGTACATGTTATGTGAGTGAGTTCCACAGTGTAAACTTGGGCTGTGAGAGATTTGCACGGTATATTCTTGTTTACTTAGTGAATCCCACATTGTAAATGTTATGTGAGTGAGTTCCACAGTGTAAACTTGGTATGTGAGAGATTTGCACGGTATATTCTTGTTTACTTAGTGAATCCCACATTGTAAATGTTATGTGAGTGAGTTCCACAGTGTAAACTTGGTATGTGAGAGATTTGCACGGTATAATCTTGTTTACTTAGTGAATCCCACATTGAAAATGTCATGTGAGTGAGTCCCACAGAGTAAACTTGATAAGTGAGAGATTTGCACAGTGTGACCTGGTGATGTGAGTGAGTTTCAAAGTGTGACATTTTTATGGAAGTGAACTCCACAGTGTCAACCTGTAAAGTTCTTGAGTCTCAGAGTATAAAATTGGGATGTTAAAATGGAAAGGAACTACAAACACTAAAATAAATGCTATTTTGGGAAAAGTTTTATCTTTGTTTTCACAAGCTATGAACTGTGTTGTATATAAATTAATTTCATATGTGAAACGTTCTCAGAGGTTGGAAAAAAATACTTTTCTTCAAGAAACAAAATGTAGATCAGGAAATTCACATCCTCATTTCTATTTTAAAAAAACATAATATAAATGCTAAAATGAAACTACAAACATTAAAATAAATGCTTTTTTGGGAAATGATTAAACATTGTTTTGACATCTATGAACTGTCATGTTTAAATATTAATAGCACTTGTAAAACAGTTAAAGAAGTTGAAATATGTACTTTTCAACCAGAAACCAGAATGTAGTTAGGGAAATTTGCATTTAAGTTTCAATTTCATCAAGGATTCCACAGTGTCAATCTGTCAGGTTAGTGAGTCTCCGGCGGCTGGCGTCCCTGCGGAGACTATCGACGACTCAACGAGGCAACCATTCCTGACCGTTACCCCATCCCTCACATCCAGAACTTTATGGCCAACCTGCACGGTGCGAGGGCTTTCTCCAAAGTTGACCTGGTGTGCGGATATCACCAGATCCCGGTGCACCCTGAGGACAGACCCAAGATGGCCACATCACCCCCTTTGTCAATATAAGCATCTGTATGAGTTAACCCTTGGATTACCAAATTAATCATCCTTTGGAATGTAGCAGGGGCATTTTTCATGCCAAAAGGTAACACGTTATACTCATATAAACCGGATGGAGTTACAAAAGCCGAAATATTCTTTCCTCTCCCAGTTAAAGACAGACACCAGTAACCTTTCAACAAATCCAACTTAGTAAGAAATTTAGCTTTGCCAATTTTATCAATACAGTCATCTGTTCTCGGAATAGGATAAGCATCTGTTTTAGTTACTGAATTAACCTTCCTGTAATCTGAACTGAACCTAATAATTCCATCTGGTTTCGGTACCAGAATACAAGAAAAAAAATCTTTCTGAGTTTGAAGGTCTAATAATGTCATTTCTCAACGTAAATTCCATCTCCTGATCCATGATTTTACTCCTTAATGTATATACTATATGGGTGTTTATTCATGGGACTTGCTTCTCCCACGTCTACATCATGATAAATCACTGATATGTTTATTTTGGCACATCAGGAACAAATCTGTAAATTTCAAAATTACTTCCTTCAATTGCATCTGTTTCTTGTGATTTAAGATGACCTAACTTTTCCTCCAAATTTTCCAAAATTGCTGAGTTTGACAGGCGCTCAGGAACCATGGTTTCTTTAAGGTTACCCTCACAAGATTTTGTTGCCATAATCTTATGATCGATAACTTCTTCAACCCTCTCAACAGCAAACACCTCTGAAACAGATGGTTCTCCACTCCCCTTATCCTCATCATAAGGTTTGGTGGTGGTGCACATCTCTGCGAATGAACCGGCCCTGTTTGTACCGCTGCGCTGGCGGGGCAGCTGAAGAAGATGGCGCTGTCAGGGCTTGCTTATTGCCTCGTGGCCTCAGTTTGTGTCCCGGGCCACTTAATGACGTCACCACTGCGTGGGGCAGAACAAACGTTGGCCTTAAATTGGGGCGCTCCAAATTCAATTAAACAATTGTCCTGGAAATTCCATCAAGTCCTGTGGTGTTTTCTGTGTGTAGCGGCCATGACATTGGTGACCCTGCAGAGCCCAGATGACATCTGGTCTCAAATCATGGATTCCTCGGCGATCAGCACTGTCTCTGTGAAGCTCCCCCATTCTGGACCCACCGGCCCCGCACATGGATCAGGCAGGTGGAGGCGGAGCTTCAACTCCGGCAGATCACCATGTGTGTTCTACCACATGGTGAGTGTCCTCAACAAGGAAACAGCAGCCAGAGTTGATGATCTGATCCATGATCCCTCTGAGGAGGACAAGTACATCGCCCGCAAAACCCTCCTCCTCAGCATCTTTAGACTCTCCTTGGTCACCATTATCCCTATCCATGATAGGCCGATTTAATGCTATTAAGATGATGATCTTACCTAAATTTTTATATATATTCCAAGCTATACCTATTTTTGTTCCTAAATCTTTTTTTGATAAGGTCGATTCTAAATTGTCCTCGTATATCTGGCAAAACAAGAATCCTAGATTGGGGAAAAAATATTTACAGAAATCCAAACTAGAGGGAGGGTTGGCATTACCCAACTTTAGAATTTATTACTGGGCAATTAATATTAGTTACTTAAGGTATTGGTTGAATTATTCAGAATTATCTCTAAATCCCCATTGGGTAAATTTAGAAATTAAACCGATGCAAAATTTCTCAATTAGCTCTATTTTGGGAGCTGCTCTCCCTTTTACTTTTACTAAATTATATAAACAAATTGATAATCCAATGGCTAAACATACACTACGTACATGGTTTCAATTCCGGAGATTTTTTGGCCTAAGTCATTTTATCTTGGAAACTCCTATTGTACTAAATTTCCTTTTTCATCCCTCTCTAATTGATCAAGCTTATTTACTCTGGAAAGTTAAAGGTATAACATGCTTTTCGGATTTATTCTTGGATAACTCTTTCATATCATTTGAACAATTATCCATGAAATATGATTTACCTCGATCTCATTTCTTTCGATATTTGCAGATTAGGAGTTTCTTAGTTTCGACTTTACCCTCTTTTCCCAATCGGGAGACTACGACTGTTTTAGAGGATATACTATATTCAAAATTCCCTCCAAAAGGTGTGATATCTAAATTATAATTACAAAAATAAATTCTGGGACTTTTGAAAAGTTTAAAAATGATTGGGAAAGAGAACTCAACCTTCATATTTCTAATGAAAATTGGAATAAAATTCTGCGACTGGTAAACTCTTCTTCTCTATGTGCAAAACATTCACTAATACAGTTTAAAGTTGTTCATAGAGCTCATATGTCTAAAGATAAACTCCATCGCTTTTATTCTCATATCGATCCTATATGTGATAAATGTCAATTGGAAATAGTTTCCCTTACACATATGTTTTGGTCCTGTCCCTCTTTACAGAATTATTGGAAGGAAATTTTTTCCATTATATCTACTGTTTTGAATATTGATTTACAACCACATCCCATTACTGCAATTTTTGGATTACCTATGATAGATTTGACTTATTTATCTCTTCCTGCGGATCGTATGATTGCTTTTCTTACACTAATGGCTAGAAGATCTATACTATTAAATGGGAAAGAGGTAAATCCTCCCACTGTTTTCCAATGGTTTACCCAAACCATACTATGTTTAAATTTAGAGAAAATTAGAAACTCTGTCTATGAATCCCCTTCTAAGTTTGAGTTAACCTGGCGACCATTTATTCAATATTTTCATTTGTGGTGAGTTGATCTGGCTCTGTTTTCTTTTTATGATTATGTATGATAATTGGGCTGTAAGATGAGATCGGAGTGATCGGCATGGTTTAGCTATATCTGTAGGTTTTTTTTTTAAGTTTTTTTAAAATTCAGATTTGTTTTTTCTTCTTTTTTGGGTTTTTTTTTTCTCTTTTTTCATATATTGTTATTAATTATATCTTTTTTTTTAGAGATAGTTCACACCCTAAACTGATCAAATTTTTTTTTATGATATATTTTTATTCTGTAATATTATTGTTTAATATCTCTGTATTAATTCATTACTTACTATGTATTTTTTTATATCTCTTTGAACTGTATGTGTTTATAAATTATAATAATAATAAAAAGATTGAAAAAGAAAAGAAAGACTCTCCTGTCGGCAGCACGCAGCCAGGCTGATGCACCTCAATGGCCTGGGGGACAGACCTATATAGTATATACATTAAGGAGTAAAATCATGGATCAGGAGGTGGAATATATGTTGAGAAATTACATTATTAGACCTTCAAACTCAGAAGGTTTTTTTTCTTGTATTCTGGTACCGAAACCAGATGGAATTATTAGATTCTGTACAGATTACAGGAAGGTTAATTCAGTAACTAAAACAGATGGTTATATTATTCCTAGAACAGATGACTGTATTGATAAAATTGGCCTTGATGGACGAGATGCTTGCACTGATAGAAGGTCACAGACCCTGCCTGATGCTTGAGCAAGCCTACCTCGAACAAATGCCAGAGGACATCCCGTTCCTGCAAGCAGACGAGGACTTCTCAAATCCCAGGACAGTCGCAGCCCATGCCGATGTGTTTGGCGGACAATGAGAGAACGAGGCCACCATAAACCAGGTCACAAGCCCTGTGCCTGAATGACCACAGCCCAGACAGAAGACGGAGGAGCACCAGTCGACCTTGTGCTTCTACAGGGGCACAGTTCCTACTTCTTCAAAGCCGCCACCATCGTCCCTGGGCCGAAGAAGTCATCAGTTCTTTCCTCAGTGACGGCTGCCCTGCCCCACTTACATCTACCATCATGAAGTGCTTTGAGAGTCTCATCATGGGGCACATCAACCTCCTGTTGCTCCCCTCACTGGACCCCCTGCCATTCGTATATTGATCAAACTGCTCTATGGATTATGCCATCACCACCTCCCTCCATTTAGCCTCACCCATCTGGAAGCAAACACAGGTCTGTTGGAATGTTGTTCATTGACTTCACTTCAGCCTTCAACCCAATCAGACCTCAGTACCTGATGGAGACGTTGAACCTGCTGGGCCTAAACACTTCCCTCTGCAGTTAGATTCTTGACATCCTGTGGGGGAGATCTTAAGCATTCTGGGTCACAATCAGGACTTCCCAGATCATCACCCCTCCCCACCTCCCCCGGGCTGTGGGCTTGTCCATTGCTGTCGACTCTGCTGACCCATGGCTGTGCAACTAGACTCAGCTCAAACCATATCCTCAAGTCCATTGATGATGCGACCGTGGTGGGCCTTATCAGCAAGAATGATGAGTCAGTGTTGAGGTGCAGTTGCTAACAGACTAGTGCAGAGCCAACAGTCTATATCTGAATGTTAATAAAACCAAAGAGATGGTTGTCCACTTCAGGGAGGCCCGAAGGATCACTGTTCACTGACCACTGACGGCTCCACCGTTGAGGTTGTGAAAAGGACCAGGTTTCTTGGTGTGCGTTGGGTGGAGAATCTCCCCTGGTCCTCAACACCAGCTCCATTATCGAGAAAGCCCAGTAGCATCTCTTCATCCTCTGAAGGCAGAGGAAAGTTCATCTCCCACCCTCCATCCACACGACATCCTACAGAGGATGTATTGAGAGGATTCGGAGCCATTGCATCACACTCTGGTTTGGAAACTGTACCACCTCAGACCTCAAAACCCTCCAGAGGATAGTGGAATCAGCAGAGAATATCATTGAGGTCTCTCTTCCTGCCATGATGGACATCTACAAGGCAAGATCCACGTGGAAGGCAAATAATATGGTGAAAGACTTCACACACCCTTCTTGGAAATGGTCTCCATTCTTCCATCTGGAAGGAGCGTTTGGGCCCACTCATCCAGATTGTGTAACAGCTTTTATCCGCAAGCCATCAGGCTCCTCTATTCCGAGAACATATGTGTACTCGTATATCATGGGTTTGTTTTCGTGGGTTTTTTAAAAAAATGTCTTATGACTTAATAGTTCATTCCGATTTATGTCAATATGCTCCTTGTTCCTGGAGAAACCCTCTCTCATCTTTCCTGTGATATTAATGGCAATGGTTTGAATGATAAATAAAGGTGACTTGACCACTTGGATTTCCTTCCCTTCAGACCCCAAAGAGTACGGATTGGTAAACTCATCTCCTCCACAATCAGGAGCGGAGAGTCACAGGGTGGCCAATTCCATCTCCTGCTCTATTCTCTTTGCACCTATGACTGATTCAGAAATTACATTTTCCAATCACTTATTAGCAAATGATACCACAGCAGTGCACTGTATAAAAAGGGTCAATGGGTCAGCACACAGGACGGAGACAGAAATCTTGGCTGAAGCAATATAACACCCACTGTCTGCGTCAAAGAGCTGATTGTGGACTTCAGCAATGTGTGACAGAGTATATAGATATGTTTTTGGGAGATCAATTAGAAAAGGTTTGTTAGAGCACTATTCAGGTGTCCCAGCTATATTCATCCTTTATGAGTGACGAGCCACCTGCTGGTGAGGGGTAACAGGAAGTCCTCCCTATGGCGCTCCATTCCATCCAGTCGCTACTATGTACCATGACCAACACTACTCGTCACAAGCTCTTACTCAATTTGGAAAGTAGGTCGAGATCGAGAACAACATTCCCAACCTGGATCACCACTCCGGGTCCAGTCCTTCTCAGGAAGCATGTGAGGAGAAGCAAGAACCGACCCCCTGGTGGAAAGGGCGAACCTGCTCCACACCAATCCCACGTATGCCTTTGTGGATACCCGGATGGGAGGGAGAACACGGTCTACATCAGGACCTGTCAACCACCAGATCAAAGGGTCTGTTGCCTCAGGTGCCCTGCAAATCACGGAGCTCATTCTCACAGCCCCCAGTCAGGGCCTCGGGGGATCCAGTTCAGGAGGAAAGTGCATCCCCCTCCACCATTGAGCCAGAGGACTAGCCCACCTCTCCTCCCTCACAAGGGGACCAGGAGACCCAAGGAGCCTAAGGCCCCTCCCCCCCAGTGCTAAGGTGCTCCACCAGGATCTCCAGGTCCCCGCATCGCTTAATTCTGTAAATTTGTAAATGTATATTTTTCAACTTTTCTTCTGAACCCATGATCTCTGTCTTCATTCACAGACCCTAAATTCTACAAGAAGGGGTGAATGCAGTGAATTGGGATTCACTGGTAGTGGGTCGGGAAATGTTTGTATTGGAATATATGGGTCAGCACAATGTCGAGGGCCGAAGGGCCTGTGCTGTGTTTTGCAGGAAAGTGCACAGTGATTTTTTTTTTCAAAAGATAAGGTTGTATTTGACAAAATGTGTGGTGTTTTGGGGTCAAAAACCACAACTTTGCAGGGCCAAAATCTGGGCAGTTTTCATTTAAAAAGCCCAAACTGTGATTTACAAATTGTGTGTTTTAGTTTAAAAATCATGTCTGTACTTTGCAAAAGATGAGACAATGAGACCTAGGAGCAGGTCGGCCATTCAGCCCATCGAGTCCGCTCCACCATTTCATCATGAACTGATCCATTCTCCCACCGCCCCACTCCCCTGCTTCTCCACACAGCCTTGGTACCCTGACTGTTCAGAGAGCTGGGACTGGGAGAACATGGCAGCACTGGCAGAACTGCAGACCCATGGAGAGCGGAAACCCAGGGCTCCGTTGTGGGCTCCTACCATCCAGTCTGAATGCTGTTGGATCCGGACAGGCTTTAAAAACCTGTACATTGACCTGACGCTGGTTTTATTTGAAAAATACTGCAGCCGTGGGGGCCGCCTCCAGGATAGCAGGGCCTATGATTGGCAGCAGCCAGGAGAGGTGAGAGACTTCGGGGAAGCAGAGGACTGGCTCAGGGCACCAGGAAATGAGGAGCCCACCCCGGTTTAAGAAGGAGATGCAGAGGAGGTGACCCCTGGGACAGGATCACAGAGGCAGCCCAGAGAGGGGTTCTGTCGTTGAACCCACAGGCGGGGGGGGGGGGGGTGGGGGCGATTCGAGGGAAGGAAACTCCTCAGGCTGTGAGCTGCTGACGAGTGCAGTTGAGGGATTCACAGGACTGCAGGAGACTGGCTCAAGACTGGCCGAAGGGGATCCAGGGATCTGAAGCAGGATGAGAGAGGGGACCGAGGTCCCTGAAGGGTTCCTCATCATGATGGGGGCTCAGATCTGGAGCTCAAGCTGCTGATGGTTTGGACTAGATTCTGTGTGGTAACAGGGGCTATGGGAGGGTTGGAAGCAAATTGACGGACGCTCAGTGACTCTGGGAAGGTCTCATTTGCTTCTCTTTCTCTGACTGTAAAGAGGTGCTTCAAGCAATTTCTGCCAATGTCAAATCTGTCTGCCCTACAGCAGATGAAAAACAAATTTTGTGTAATGTTGCACTGTCTTTATTACATGGCAATAAATTGAATCTTAACTCTTGGAAATGTGAGAGAGATCTGACTCTTTCATTTGTCCACACAGAGAGTGGTGCTGCCTGGAATGTAGTGGCGAGGTTGGTGATCGAGGCTGGGACAACCAGGACATTGAAGACTCTTTGACAGGCAGATGGATGTAAGGATAATAAAGGGTGACGGGTGTAAGGTGGGGAGGGGTTAGATTGTTATGGAGTAGGTTTACGTCGGTCAGCACAACATCGTGGACTGAACGGCCGGTCTGTGCTGGAATGTTCTGTGTTCAATGCTGTTGAGCAAATAAGGAGGGTTCCAACAGTCCCAGTCAGGATGGTGATAAAGATGGGGACAGATGTGGCTTTGGTGAGGGCCCCTGCTTCAGCTCCAACTCTTCCCAACAAAGCCTGTGCACCGTGCACATGGCTCAATGTCCGTGGGACCTTCTCTCGTGGTCTTGTATTTCCTTGTGACAGGAAAGGAGGGGACTTGAGCTCTGCTTCCCTGTTCTCTCCCAACAACTGATCCTAATTCTCCTCATATTTTTGCTGAATCATTGCAATTAAACACAGTTTGAATTTCCAGACTTTACTGTGGCATTCCCTGAAAAAAATTATTTCCCGCCACTCAGATTTTTTCACAGAGTCATAAAGTTTCCCAGCGTAGAAACAGGCCCTTTGGGCCAACTACAGATTGACTGTCGAGTTCAGTGCATGACGTCACATTCAACCCTGAGATTCTTGTTCCTGTAGGCGAGGCAGAGTTATCACTTCTTGGTCATGCCAAAAAGAACCAACTCAACCTACGCAGGGAAACAAATAAAGAACAATTGGGAACAAATGGTGCCATATAGATTCCGATTTATTGGCAAGTACACACATAAAAACTCAGAGATTCATTTTTCCTCTGGACAGACACAAATACCACTTATTGGAAGTCTAAAAAACTGTACACAACATACACATGTAAACACATGAAGAACTGTAAACAAAGTGTACAATACATTGGAAAAAAATAGCTAAAATCTAAGCATAAGAGTCCTTAAATGAGTCCTGTAAGCCAACTACCCAGAGCCGACGTAACCCCACTACTCACAGCTGCCTTAAACCCACTACCCAGAGCCGCCATAACACCGCCACCCAGAGCCGCCGTAAACCCACCACGCCATAACCCTACCACCGAGAGGTGCCGTAACCCCACCACCCAGAGCTACCATAACCCCACTACCCAGAGCTACCATAACCCCACTTCACAGACCCACCATATCCAAACTACCCAGAATCACCGTAACCCCACTACCCAGAGCCAGCGTAACCCGACTACCCAGGCCACCATAACCCCACTAAACAGAGCCACCATAACCCCACTATCCAGAGCCGTCGTAACCCCACTAACCAAAGCCACAGTAATCCCCACTACCCAGCGCCAATGTAACCCCACTACCCAGAGCCACCGTAACCCCACTACCCTAGCCACCATAACCCAACCACCCAGAGCAACCGTAAACCCACTCTCCAGAGCCACCGTAACCCCACTACCCGGAGCCACAATAACCCGACTGCCCAGAGTCATCGTGACCCGACTACCCAGAGCCACCGTAACCAAACTACCCAGAGCCACCGTACCCACACTACCCAAGCCACCGTAATCCAACTACCCAGAGCCACCGTAACTCCACGACCCAGAGCCGCCGTAACCCCACTACCCAGAGCGACCGTAACCCCACGACCCAGAGCCACTGTAACCCCATGACCCAGAGCCACCGTAACCCCACTATCCAGAGGCACCGTAACCCCACTACCCAGGGTCACCGTAGCCCGACAACCCAGAGCCACCGTAACCCCACTACCCAGAGCCACCTTAATCACACTACACAGAGCCACCGAAACACCACGACCCAGAGCCGCCATAACCCCACTAACCTGAGCTGCCGTAACCCCACCACCCTGAGGCGCCGTAACTCCACCACCCAGTGGCGCCGTCACCCCACGACCCAGAGCTGCCTTAACCCAATGACCCAGAGCCGCCGTAACCCCATGACCCAGAGACGCCATAGCCCCACTACACAGAGCCGCCGTAACCCATTACACAGAGCCGCCGTAACCCATTACACAGAGCCGCCGTAACCCCACTACCCAGTGTCGCCATAACCCCATTACCCAGAGCCGCCGTAATCCCACGACCAGGAGCCACTGTAACTCCACGACCCAGAGCCATCGTAATCCCACGACCAAGAGCCACCGTAACCCCACAACCAAGAGCCACCGTAACCCCACTACCCAGACCCACCATAACCCCACTACCCAGCGCCGCTGAAACACCACTAATCAAAGCCGCCGTAACCCCACTACCCAGAGCAGCCGTAACACCACCACCCAGAGGCGCCGTAATCCCACCATCCAGAGCTGCCGTATTCCCACCAGCCAGAGCCGCTGTAACCGCACTATCCAGAGCCGCCGTAACCCCACTAGCCAGAGCCGCCGTATCCCCACTATCCAGAGCCGCTGTAACCCCATTACCCACAGCCACCGAAACCCCACCACCCATAGCTGCCGTAACACCACCACCCAGAGCCACCGTAACACCACTACCCAGAGCCACCATAACCCCACAACCCAGAGCCACCATAACCCAACTACCCAGGGTCACCGTAACCCGACTACCCAGATACACCGTAATCCCACGACCCAGAGCCACCGTAACCCCCACGACCCAGAGCCACCGTAACCCCACTACCAAGTGCCACCGTAACCCCACGACCCAGAGCCACCGTAACCCCACTACCCTGAGCCACCGTATCCCCACTACCCAGAACCGCCGTAAACCCACTAACCAGAGCCGCCATAACCCCACCACCCAGAGGTGCCGTAATCCCACCACACAGAGAAACTGTAACCCCACTACACAGAGCCACCGTAAACCCACGACACAGAGCCACCGTAACCCCACTACCCAGAGCCACCGTAAACCCACTAACCAGAGCCACCATGACCCCCACTACCCAGAGCCACTGTAAACCCACTACCCAGAGCCACGGTAACCCCACTACCCAGAGCCACTATAACCCCAAGACCCAGAGCCACCATAACCCCACGATCCAGAGCCAGGGTAACTCCACTAACCAGAGCCACCTTAATCCCACTACCCAGATCCACCGAAACCCCACTAACGAGTGCCACCATAACCCCATTACCCAGAGCCACCGTAACCCCACTACCCAGAGCCACCGTAACCCAAGTACCCAGGGTCACCGTAACCCGACTACCCAGATCCACCGTAATCCCACGACCCAGAGCCACCGTAACCCCACTACAAAGTGCCACCATAACCCCACGACCCAGAGCCACCGTAACCCCACTAACCAGAGCCGCAGTAACCCCACCACCCAGAGGTGCCGTAATCCCACCACACAGAGACACCGTAAACCCACCACCCATAGCCGCTGTAATCCCATCACCCAGAAACAACGTAACCCCACTACCCAGAGCCGCCGTAACCCCACTACCCAGAGCCACCGTAACCCCACTACCCAGAGCCGCTGTAACCCCACTACCCAGAGCCACCGTAACGGCACTACCCAGTGCCACCGTAACCCCCACAACCCAGAGCCGCCGTAACCCCACTAACCAGAACCGCCGTAATCCCACCACCCTGAGGCGCTGTAACTCCACCACCCAGTGGCGCCGTCACCCCACGACCCAGAGCTGCCTTAACCCAATGACCCAGAGCCGCCGTAACCCCATGACCCAGAGACGCCATAGCCCCACTACACAGAGCCGCTGTAACCCATTACACAGAGCCGCCGTAACCCATTACGCAGAGCCGCCGTAACCCCACGGCCCAGATTGCCGTAATCCCACGACCCAGAGCCGCCGTAACCCCACTACCCAGAGCCACCATAACCCCACAACCCAGAGACGCAGTAAACACACGACCCAGAGCCCCCATAACCCCAAGACCCAGAGCCGTCATAACACCACCACCCATGGCCGACGTAACCCCACCACCCAGAGCCACCGTAACCCCACGACCCAGAGTCACCATAACCCCACGACCCAGAGCCACCGTAACCCCCACAACCCCGAGCCACCGTAACCCCACTACCCATAGCCACCGTAACCCCACCAGCCAGAGTTGCCGTAACCCCACCACCCATAGCCGCCGTAACTCCACCACCAAGAGCCACCATAACCCCACTACCCAGAGCCACTGTAACCCCACTACCCAGAGCCGCTGTAACCCCACTACCCAGAAACGCCGTAACCCCATTACCCAGAGCCGCCGTAACCCCAATACCCAGAGCCGCCATAACCCCACAACCCAGAGCCGCCCTTACCCAACTACCCAGAGCCGCCGTAACCCCACTACCCAGAGTCGCCGTAACCCCTCTACCCAGAGCCACCGTAACCCCACAACCCAGAGCCGCCGTAACCCCACGAGCCAGAGCCACCGTAACCCCACGACTGAGAACCGCCATAACCTCATGACCCAGAGCCACTGTGACCCCACGATCCAGAGCTGCCGTAACCCCACTACCCAGAGCCGCCATATCTCCACGACCTAGAGCCGCCGTAACCCCAATACCCAGAGCCGCCGTAACCCCACAACCCAGAGCCGCACATACCCAACTACCCAGGGCCGCCGTAACCCCACTACCCAGAGTCGCTGTAACCCCTCTACCCAGAGCCGTTGTAACCCCACAACCCTGAGCCGCCATAATCCCACGACCCAGAGCCGCCGTAACCCCATGACCCAGAGCCACCGTAACCCCACGATTGAGAGCCGCCATAACCTCATGACCCAGAGCCACTGTGAACCTATGATCCAGAGCCGCCGTAACCCCACAACCCAGAGCCGCCGTAACCCCACGACCCAGAGCCGCCGTAACCCCACTAGCCAGATCCGCCGTAACCCCACTAGCCAGAGCCGCCTCAACCCGACTACCCAGAGCCGCCGTAACCCCACTACCCAGAGCCGCCGTAACCCCACTACCCAGAGCCGCCGTATCCCCACTACACAGAGTCACCGTAACCCCACTACCCAGAGCCGCCGTAACCCCACTACCCAGAGCTGCCGTGACCCCACTACCCAGAGCCGCCATAACCCCACTACCCAGAGCCGTCGTAACCCTACTACCCTGAGCCGCCGTAACCCCACTACCCAGAGCCACCGTAACCCCCACTACCCAGAGCCACCGTAACCCCACTACCCAGGGCCACTGTAACCCCACCCTGTGCAGTGGCATTTCTAGTTGGGACGTGCCTTTGTTTTTGATCATTTGAAAACAGCTTAAATGTACTTATAAATACCACTGATATTATTATTTTACATTCTAAAAAATTCCAAATTCTGAAAGTGTCTGGTCCACAGGATGTCGGATAAATGATTGAGCACCTGGAAACAGAAAGAAGAAAGAGTTAGAGAAGAGAAATCAAACTATTATATAAACACAATATCATAACAGTCCAATGAGAACAAGGTTGTAAATTACTTCAACAATTATAACATGGCGAATTGTAAAAAGTCACAAAATTATATAATACGACAAATTCTATCCTCTCACCTTCTGAACTTCTCGGGTAAGTACAAATAATTTCACTACCATTAAAGTAAAACACAAAATAATAAAGCAAGTTTCTAGTGATCTCATAAATTAGGAAAATATTGAATAAAAGGAGCCCATAAGCAGAGAAGGATTAAATGTGATCAAGGTAGAAGAACATCGGAGATTCCCCAAACTATCTTTTCCTTTAGCAGGCCCTTTCCACATCCAGAAGGACTATTACACAGCTGACATCCGCCAGGAGGCGCAGTCCAAATCCGGCACCTGTCAGACAGACCATCCCACAACAGGCACCTGACCAATCCTCATCTGGCATCTGGGAGGTGGACTATCCACACCTGGCACCTGGCAGGTGGACCATTCCACATCTAGCAGGCAGACCATTCCACATCTTGCAGGCAGACCATCCCACATCTGGCACCTGGCAGGCGGACCATTCCACATCTGGCAACTGGTAGGCGGACAATTCCACATCTGGCATCTGGCAGGAGGACCATCCCACATCTGGCATATGGCAGCAAAGCTATTCCACATCTGGCATCTAGCAGCAGGAACATTCCACGTTCGGCATCTGAAAGGTGGACTGTTCCACATCTGGCAGGCCGACCATTCCACATCCGGCATCTTGCAGCAGAAACATTCCACATCCGGCATCTGGGATTTGGAGGATTCCACATCAAGCAGGAGGAAGAGACTACTGGGGAAATGACCAACTCACACATACCAGAAGCAACACCAAATTAACAAAGGAGTCTGCAGATTTTCACGAATGTCAAATTCCTAAGCATTAAAATTCTGAGGATCTGTCATGGAGTCTCCATGGTGATGCATTCAAAAAAAGGGCTATTGGTTATACTGTGTGATATGCCTGAGGAGATTCATTATTGCAATGAAGACACACCTTAACCTCCACAGGTGTACTATGCAGATCATTCTGGTAGGTTGCATCACTGCCTGGTCTGGAGGTGCCATCTCTCAGGAAAATGATAATTTCGAGAGGGTGTTTAACTCTCCCTGTAACATCACAGGCACCAGAATTCACTCCAGTCAGAATCTATATATGACATGCTGTCTTAAAATAAAAGTCTCTATCATGGAAAACCTCCACCACACCAGACCATAACTTCCTCACTCTACTATCATTGGATAAGGTACTGGAGCCTGAGGAATAGAGGTCAATGCCACCATGTCAGTTTCTTCCCTGATGCCACCAGATCCTGTATAATCAGTGAGCCAAAGACACAGCCTTGCTTTTTTGTGCACTGTTAAATTTATTTTTAAGAGTAGTTCTGAACGATGGTTATAAGATGAATGTTTGCTCCATCCTGCTGCCCTAAATCACCAAATATTAGGACATGTTCTTGACAATAAATCCTGATTCTGAACCTGACAAGATATGAAAGGTATCTTCACAAAAAGTGGAAATAGGTGCATGAGACCAAAAAATATGTAAACAATTACCTTCCCAGCAGGAGGCACACTGCACATCCGGCATCCGGATTGAGGCTCTTTCCACATCCGGCAGGAGGACTATTCCACATCCAGCATCTGGCAGGAGTCCCATTCCACATCCGGCAGGAGGCCCATTTCACATCCGGCATCCGGATGGAGGCCCATTCCACATCCGGCAGGAGAACTAAGCCACATCCGGCATCTGGCAGGAGGCCCTTTCCACATCCGGCAGGAGAACTAAGCCACATCCGGCATCTGGCAGGAGGCCCTTTCCACATCCGGCTGGTGGCCCATTTCATATCCGGTACCCGGCAGGAGGCCTATTGCTTCAAAGGCATGAGGCTCTCTTTTAAAATATTTCCAGTGGCCTTTAAGAAACAGGAAACAAACAGAAGCCATTAATCAATGGTAATACATAAAAAGGAAGATTCATATAAAATACAAATTATAAAAATAATTGATCATGTCTAACCATTATATCATAACAAACAGAAATAAAGTGATAAACATTTAAACAATTATAACATATGTCTAATAGAACATGATTTAAAGAGTATACGATACTCCAAATTCCTTCCCCTTCCCTTCTGAAGTTCTTTAGTGAGTACATAATATTTCACTATCATTAAAGAAACACAAACATATAAAGCAAGGTCCCAATGATTAAATGTTACAAAAATGTTGAATTAAAGGTGCCCATGGACACAGAATGATTAAATGTGAATCTGTGGAAGAACATCTGATTAATTCAAAGTAAGGCCTGCCACCAAATTACAGCGTAATGTTGTGTTTTTAGGGGCAACAGCATATTTCCAACTCATCAATATTGAACGTCGAGCAACAAGGGAGGCAAAAGAGATGACATGTGGTTAATTCATAGTTCAATTCATTTAGGTTGTCTCTGTTGATCCAAAAGGAGCAATTTTGGATGAGTTATCAACTTCAGGACGTCCTTCAATACCATTGTTCCCTCAGTGCTGGTCAAAAATCAACTAACTCTATCCCTCTGTACCTTACTCTGCAATTGGATCTTTGACATTCTCATTGGAAGACCACAGTCAGGATGAATTGGAAACAAGGTCTCTTCCCCACTGATCATCAACACAGGCGCAGTCCAAGGATGTGTGCTTAGCCCCCTGCTCAACTCTCTGTAAACCCATGACTGTGTGTGGTGAGCCATAATTCCATTGCTATCGACATGTTGGCGGATGACACCACAATTGTCAGCAAACAATAAATCGCAATGATGAAGCGAAGAAGGAAGGACATAGATCACCTGATTGAATGCTAACAAATCAAACTTTTCACTCAATGTCAACAAAACAATGGATAAGATTTTGGATTCTGCAGGAAGTCAAAAGAACACGACCCAGTCTTCATGGAGGTCTCAGGAGTGCAGATGTTCGCGAACGTCAAATTCCTAAGCATTAAAACTCTGAGGATCTGTCATGGCGCCTCCATGGTGATGCTTTCACAAAAGAGCCTCACCATTGGCTATACCGTGTGATGTGCCTGAGGAGATTCATTATCGCAATGAAGACACTCCTTAACCTCCACAGGTGTACTATGCAGATCTTTCTGGTAGGTTGCATCACTGCCTGGTCTGGAGGTGCCATATCTCAGGAAAATCATAATTTCGAGAGGGTTTTTATCTCTCCCTGTAACATCACAGGCAGTAGAATTCACTCCAGTCAGAATCTATACATGACTTGCTGTCTTAAAATAAAAGTCTCTATCACAGAAAACCTCCACAATCCAGACCATAACTTCCTCACTCTACTATCATTGGATAAGGTACTGGAGCCTGAGGAATAGAGGTCAATGCCACAATGTCAGTTTCTTCCCTGATGCCACCAGATCCTGTATAATCAATGAGCCAAAGACACAGCCTTGCTTTTTTGTGCACTGTTAACTTTATTTTTAAGAGTAGTTCTGAACGATGGTTATAAGATGAATGTTTGCTCCATCCTGCTGCCCCAAATCACCAAATATTAGGACATGTTCTTGACAATAAATCCTGATTCTGAACCTGACAAGATATGAAAGGTATCTTCACAAAAAGTGGAAATAGGTGCATGAGACCAAAAAATATGTAAACAATTACCTTCCCAGCAGGAGGCACACTGCACATCCGGCATCCGGATTGAGGCTCTTTCCACATCCGGCAGGAGGACTATTCCACATCCAGCATCCGGCAGGAGTCCCATTCCACATCCGGCAGGAGGCCCATTTCACATCCGGCATCCGGATGGAGGCCCATTCCACATCCGGCAGGAGGACTAAGCCACATCCGGCATCTGGCAGGAGGCCCTTTCCACATCCGGCTGGTGGCCCATTTCATATCCGGTACCCGGCAGGAGGCCCATTGCTTCAAAGGCATGAGGCTCTCTTTTAAAATATTTTCAGTGGCCTTTAAGAAACAGGAAAAAAACAGAAGCCATTAATCAATGGTAATACATAAAAAGGAAGATTCAGATAAAATACAAATTATAAAAATAAATTGATCATGTCTAACCATTATATCATAACAAACTGAAATAAAGTAATAAACATTTAAACAATTATAACATATGTCTAATAGAACATGATTTAAAGAGTATACGATACTCCAAATTCCTTCCCCTTCCCTTCTGAAGTTCTTTAGTGAGTACATAAAATTTCACTAACATTAAAAAACACAAAATATAAAGCAAGGTCCCAGTGATTAAATGTTACAAAAATGTTGAATTAAAGGTGCCCATGGACACAGAATGTTTAAATGTGAATCTGTGGAAGAACATCTGATCAATTCAAAGTTAGGCCTGCCACCATATCACAGAGGAATTGAGTATTTTTAGGGGCAACAGCATCTTTCCAACTCATCAATATTGAACGTTGAGCAACAAGGGAGGCAAAAGAGACGACATGTGGTTAATTCATAGTTCAATTCATTTAGGTTGTCTCTGTTGATCCAAAAGGAGCAATTTTGGATGAGTTATCAACTTCAGGACGTCCTTCAATACCATTGTTTCCTCAGTTCTGGTCAAAAATCAACTAACTCTATCCCTCTGTACCTCACTCTGCAATTGGATCTTTGACATTCTCATTGGAAGACCATAGTCAGGACGAATTGGAAACAAGGTTTCTTTCCCACTGATCATCAACACAGGCGCAGTCCAAGGATGTGTGCTTAGCCCCCTGCTCTACTCTCTGTAAACCCATGACTGTGTGTGGTGAGCCATAATTCCATTGCTATCGACATGTTGGCGGAAGACACCACAATTGTCAGCAAACAATAAATGGCAATGATAAACCGAAGATGGAAGGACATAGATTAGCTGGTTGAATGCTAACAAATCAAACTTTTCACTCAATGTCAACAAAACAAAGGATAAGATTTTGGATTCTGCAGGAAGTCAAAAGAACATGACCCAGTCTTCATAGAGGTCTCAGGAGTGCAGATGTTCACGAACGTCAAATTCCTAAGCATTAAAACTCTGAGGATCTGTCATGGCGCCTCCATGGTGATGCTTTCACAAAAGAGCCTCACCATTGGCTAAACTGTGTGATGTGCCTGAGGAGATTCATTATCGCAATGAAGACACACCTTAACCTCCACAGGTGTACTATGCAGATCAATCTGGTAGGTTGCATCACTGCCTGGTCTGGAAGTGCCATATCTGAGGAAAATCATAATTTTGAGAGGGTGTTTATCTCTCCCTGTAACATCACAGGCACCAGAATTCACTCCAGTCAGAATCTATACATGACATGCTGTCTTAAAATAAAAGTCTCTATCATGGAAAACCTCCACCACCCAGACCATAACTTCCTCACTCTACTATCATTGGATAAGGTACTGGAGCCTGAGGAATAGAGGTCAATGCCACCATGTCAGTTTCTTCCCTGATGCCACCAGATCCTGTATAATCAATGAGCCAAAGACACAGCCTTGCTTTTTTGTGCACTGTTAACTTTATTTTTAAGAGTAGTTCTGAACGATGGTTATAAGATGAATGTTTGCTCCATCCTGCTGCCCCAAATCACCAAATATTAGGACATGTTCTTGACAAAAAATCCTGATTCTGAACCTGACAAGATATGAAAGGTATCTTCACAAAAAGTGGAAATAGGTGCATGACACCAAAAAATATATAAACAATTACCTTCCCAGCAGGAGGCACACTGCACATCCGGCATCCGGATTGAGGCTCTTTCCACATCCGGCAGGAGGACTATTCCACATCCAGCATCCGGCAGGAGTCCCATTCCACATCCGGCAGGAGGCCCATTTCACATCCGGCATCCGGATGGAGGCCCATTCCACATCCGGCAGGAGGACTAACCACATCCGGCATCTGGCAGGAGGCCCATTCCACATCCGGCTGGTGGCCCATTTCATATACGGTACCCGGCAGGAGGCCCATTGCTTCAAAGGCATGAGGCTCTCTTTTAAAATATTTCCAGTGGCCTTTAAGAAACAGGAAACAAACAGAAGCCATTAATCAATGGTAATACATAAAAAGGACGATTCAGATAAAATACAAATTATAAAAATAATTGATCATGTCTAACCATTATATCATAACAAACAGAAATAAAGTGATAAACATTTAAACAATTATAACATATGTCTAATAGAACATGATTTAAAGAGTATAGGATACTACAAATTCCTTCCCCTTCCCTTCTGAAGTTCTTTAGTGAGTACATAAAATTTCACTATCATTAAAGAAACACAAACATATAAAGCAAGGTCCCAATGATTAAATGTTACAAAAATGTTGAATTAAAGGTGCCCATGGACACAGAATGTTTAAATGTGAATCTGTGGAAGAACATCTGATTAATTCAAAGTTAGGCCTGCCACCATATCACGGAGTAATTGAGTGTTTTTAGGGGCAACAGCATCTTTCCAACTCATCAATATTGAACGTCGAGCAACAAGGGAGGCAAAAGTGATGACATGTGGTTAATTCATAGTTCAATTCATTTACTTTGGCTCTGTTGATCCAAAAGGAGCAATATTAGATTAGTTATCCACTTCAGGACGTCCTTCAATACCATTGTTTCCTCAGTTCTGGTCAAAAATCAACTAACTCTATCCCTCTGTACCTTACTCTGCAATTGGATCTTTGACATTCTCATTGGAAGACCACAGTCAGGACGAATTGGAAACAAGGTCTCTTCCCCACTGATCATCAACACAGGCGCAGTCCAAGGATGTGTGCTTAGTCCCCTGCTCTACTCTCTGTAAACCCATGACTGTGTGTGGTGAGCCATAATTCCATGGCTATCAACATGTTGGCGGATGACACCACAATTGTCAGCAAACAATAAATGGCAATGATGAAGCGAAGAAGGAAGGACATAGATTAGCTGGTTAAATGCTAACAAATCAAACTTTTCACTCAATGTCAACAAAACAAAGGATAAGATTTTGGATTGTGCAGGAAGTCAAAAGAACACGACCCAGTCTTGATGGAGGTCTCAGGAGTGCAGATGTTTGCAAACGTCAAATTCCTAAGCATTAAAACTCTGAGGATCTGTCATTGCGCCTCCATGGTGATGCTTTCACAAAAGAGCCTCACCATTGGCTATACCGTGTGATGTGCCTGAGGAGATTCATTATCGCAATGAAGACACTCCTTAACCTCCAAAGGTATACTATGCAGATCATTCTGGTAGGTTGCATCACTGCATGGTCTGGAGGTGCCATATCTCAGGAAAATCATAATTTCGAGAGGGTTTTTATCTCTCCCTGTAACATCACAGGCAGTAGAATTCACTCCAGTCAGAATCTATACATGACTTGCTGTCTTAAAATAAAAGTCTCTATCACAGAAAACCTCCACCATCCAGACCATAACTTCCTCACTCTACTATCATTGGATAAGGTACTGGAGCCTGAGGAATAGAGAGAGGTCAATGCCACAATGTCAGTTTCTTCCCTGATGCCACCAGATCCTGTATAATCAATGAGCCAAAGACACAGCCTTGCTTTTTTGTGCACTGTTAACTTTATTTTTAAGAGTAGTTCTGAACGATGGTTATAAGATGAATGTTTGCTCCATCCTGCTGCCCCAAATCACCAAATATTAGGACATGTTCTTGACAATAAATCCTGATTCTGAACCTGACAAGATATGAAAGGTATCTTCACAAAAAGTGGAAATAGGTGCATGAGACCAAAAAATATGTAAACAATTACCTTCCCAGCAGGAGGCACACTGCACATCCGGCATCCGGATTGAGGCTCTTTCCACATCCGGCAGGAGGACTATTCCACATCCAGCATCCGGCAGGAGTCCCATTCCACATCCGGCAGGAGGCCCATTTCACATCCGGCATCCGGATGGAGGCCCATTCCACATCCGGCAGGAGGACTAAGCCACATCCGGCATCTGGCAGGAGGCCCTTTCCACATCCGGCTGGTGGCCCATTTCATATCCGGTACCCGGCAGGAGGCCCATTGCTTCAAAGGCATGAGGCTCTCTTTTAAAATATTTTCTGTGGCCTTTAAGAAACAGAAAACAAACAGAAACCAAAAATCAATGGTAATACATAAAAAGGAAGATTCAGATAAAATACAAATTATAAAAATAAATTGATCATGTCTAACCATTATATCATAACAAACAGAAATAAAGTGATAAACATTTAAACAATTATAACATATGTCTAATAGAACATGATTTAAAGAGTATACGATACTCCAAATTCCTTCCCCTTCCCTTCTGAAGTTCTTTAGTGAGTACATAAAATTTCACTAACATTAAAAAACACAAACATATAAAGCAAGGTCCCAGTGATTAAATGTTACAAAAATGTTGAATTAAAGGTGCCCATGGACACAGAATGTTTAAATGTGAATCTGTGGAAGAACATCTGATCAATTCAAAGTTAGGCCTGCCACCATATCACAGAGGAATTGAGTATTTTTAGGGGTAACAGCATCTTTCCAACTCATCAATATTGAACGTCGAGCAACAAGGGAGGCAAAAGAGACGACATGTGGTTAATTCATAGTTCAATTCATTTAGGTTGTCTCTGTTGATCCAAAAGGAGCAATATTAGATTAGTTATCCACTTCAGGACATCCTTCAATACCATTGTTCCCTCAGTGCTGGTCAAAAAGCAACTAACTCTATCCCTCTGTACCTTACTCTGCAATTGGATCTTTGACATTCTCATTGGAAGACCACAGTCAGGATGAATTGGAAACAAGGTCTCTTTCCCACTGATCATCAACACAGGCGCAGCACAAGGATGTGTGCTTAGCCCCCTGCGCTACGCTCTGTAAACCCATGACTGTGTGTGGTGAGCCATAATTCCATTGCTATCGACATGTTGGCGGAAGACACCACAATTGTCAGCAAATAATAAATGGCAATGATGAAGCGAAGAAGGAAGGACATAGATCAGCTAGTTGATTGCTAACAAATCAAACTTTTCACTCAATGTCAACAAAATAAAAGATAAGATTTTGGATTCTGCAGGAAGTCAAAAGAACACGACCCAGTCTTCACAGAGGTCTCAGGAGTGCAGATGTTCGCGAACGTCAAATTCCTAAGCATTAAAACTCTGAGGATCTGTCATGGAGCCTCCATGGTGATGCTTTCACAAAAAAGCCTCACCATTAGCTATACTTTGAGATGTGCCTGACTAGATTCATTATCGCAATGAAGACACACCTTAACCTCCACAGGTGTACTATGCAGATCATTCTGGTAGGTTGCATCACTGCCTGGTCTGGAGGTGCCATCTCTCAGGAAAATCATAATTTCGAGAGGGTGTTTAACTCTCCCTGTAACATCACAGGAACTAGAATTCACTCCCGTCAGAATCGACACATGACTTGCTGTCTTAAAATAAAAGTCTCTATCGTGGAAAACCTCCACCACCCAGACCATAACTTCCTCACTCTCTCACTCTACTATCATTGGATAAGGTACTGGAGCCTGAGGAATAGAGGTGAATGCCACAATGTCAGTTTCTTCCCAGATGCCACCAGATCCTGTATAATCAATGAGCCAAAGACACAGCCTTGCTTTTTTGTGCACTGTTAACTTTATTTTTAGGAGTAGTTCTGAACGATGGTTATAAGATGAATGTTTTCTCCATCCTGCTGCCCCAAATCACCAAATATTAGGACATGTTCTTGACAATAAATCCTGATTCTGAACCTGAGCAGATATGAAAGGTATCTTCACAAAAAGTGGAAATAGGTGCATGAGACCAAAAAATATGTAAACAATTACCTTCCCAGCAGGAGGCACACTGCACATCCGGCATCCGGATTGAGGCTCTTTCCACATCCGGCAGGAGGACTATTCCACATCCAGCATCCGGCAGGAGTCCCATTCCACATCCGGCAGGAGGCCCATTTCACATCCGGCATCGGGATGGAGGCCCATTCCACATCCGGCAGGAGGACTAACCACATCCGGCATCTGGCAGGAGGCCCTTTCCACATCCGGCTGGTGGCCCATTTCATATCCGGTACCCGGCAGGAGGCCCATTGCTTCAAAGGCATGAGGCTCTCTTTTAAAATATTCTCAATGGCCTTTAAGAAACAGGAAACAAACAGAAGCCATTAATCAATGGTAATACATAAAAAGGAAGATTCAGATAAAATACAAATTATAAAAATAAATTGATCATGTCTAAACATTATATCATAACAAACAGAAATAAAGTGATAAACATTTAAACAATTATAACATATGTCTAATAGAACATGATTTAAAGAGTATACGATACTCCAAATTCCTTCCCCTTCCATTCTGAAGTTCTTTAGTGATTACATAAAATTTCACTACCATTAAAGAAACACAAACATATAAAGCAAGGTCCCAGTGATTAAATGTTACAAAAATGTTGAAATAAAGGTGCCCATGGACACAGAATGATTAAATGTGAATCTGTGGAAGAACATCTGATTAATTCAAAGTAAGGCCTGCCACCATATTACAGCGTAATTGAGTGTTTTTAGGGGCAACAGCATCTTTCCAACTCATCAATATTGAACGTCGATCAACAAGGGAGGCAAAAGAGATGACATGTGGTTAATTCATAGTTCAATTCATTTAGGTTGTCTCTGTTGATCCAAAAGGAGCAATATTAGATTAGTTATCCACTTCAGGACATCCTTCAATACCATTGTTCCCTCAGTGCTGGTCAAAAAGCAACTAACTCTATCCCTCTGTACCTCACTCTGCAATTGGATCTTTGACATTCTCATTGGAAGACTACAGTCAGGACGAATTGGAAACAAGGTCTCTTCCCCACTGATCATCAACACAGGCGCAGTCCAAGGATGTGTGCTTAGCCCCCTGCTCTACTCTCTGTAAACCCATGACTGTGTGTGGTGAGCCATAATTCCATTGCTATCAACATGTTGGCGGATGACACCACAATTGTCAGCAAACAATAAATGGCAATGATGAAGCGAAGAAGGAAGGACATAGATCAGCTGATTGAATGCCAACAAATCAAACTTTTCACTCAATGTCAACAAAACAATGGATAAGATTTTGGATTCTGCAGGAAGTCAAAAGAACACGACCCAGTCTTCATGGAGGCCTCAGGAGTGCAGATGTTCGCGAACGTCAAATTCCTAAGCATTACAACTCTGAGGATCTGTCATGGAACCTCCATCGTGACGCTTTCACAAAAAAACCTCACCATTGGCTATACTGTGTGATGTGCCTGAGGAGATTCATTATCGCAATGAAGACACTCCTTAACCTCCACAGGTGTACTATGCAGATCATTCTGGTAGGTTGCATCACTGTCTGGTCTGGAGGTGCCATATCTCAGGAAAATCATATTTTCTAGAGGGTTTTTATCTCTCCCTGTAACATCACAGGCACTAGAATTCACTCCCGTCAGAATCTATACATGACTTGCTGTCTTAAAATAAAAGTCTCTATCATGGAAAACCTCCACCATCCAGACCATAACTTCCTCACTCTACTGTCATTGGATAAGGTACTGGAGCATGAGGAATAGAGGTCAATGCCACAATGTCAGTTTCTTCCCTGATGCCACCAGATCCTGTATAATCAATGAGCCAAAGACACAGCCTTGCTTTTTTGTGCACTGTTAACTTTATTTTTAAGAGTAGTTCTGAATGATGGTTATGAGATGAATGTTTTCTCCATCCTGCTGCTCCAAATCACCAAATATTAGGAAAATGTTCTTGACAATAAATCCTGATTCTGAACCTGAGCAGATATGAAAGGTATCTTCACAAAAAGTGGAAATAGGTGCATGAGACCAAAAAATATGTAAACAATTACCTTCCCAGCAGGAGGCACACTGCACATCCGGCATCCGGATTGAGGCTCTTTCCACATCCGGCAGGAGGACTATTCCACATCCAGCATCCGGCAGGAGTCCCATTCCACATCCGGAAGGAGGCCCATTTCACATCCGGCATCCGGATGGAGGCCCATTCCACATCCGGCAGGAGGACTAACCACATCCGGCATCTGGCAGGAGGCCCTTTCCACATCCGGCTGGTGGCGCATTTCATATCCGGTACCCGGCAGGAGGCCCATTGCTTCAAAGGCATGAGGCTCTCTTTTAAAATATTCTCAGTGGCCTTTAAGAAACAGGAAACAAACAGAAGCCATTAATCAATGGTAATACATAAAAAGGAAGATTCAGATAAAATACAAATTATAAAAATAAATTGATCATGTCTAAACATAATATCATAACAAACAGAAATAAAGTGATAAACATTTAAACAATTATAACATATGTCTAATAGAACATGATTTAAAGAGTATACGATACTCCAAATTCTTTCCCCTTCCCTTCTGAAGTTCTTTAGTGAGTACATAAAATTTCACTACCATTAAAGAAACACAAACATATAAAGCAAGGTCCCAGTGATTAAATGTTACAAAAATGTTGAAATAAAGGTGCCCATGGACACAGAATGCTTAAATGTGAATCTGTGGAAGAACATCAGATTAATTCAAAGTAAGGCCTGCCACCATATTACAGCGTAATTGAGTGTTTTTAGGGGCAACAGCATCTTTCTAACTCATCAATATTGAACGTCGAGCAACAAGGGAGGCAAAAGAGATGACATGTGGTTAATTCATAGTTCAATTCATTTAGGTTGTCTCTGTTGATCCAAAAGGAGCAATTTTGGATGAGTTATCAACTTCAGGATGTCCTTCAATACCATTGTTTCCTTAGTTCTGGTCAAAAATCAACTAACTTTATCCCTCTGTACCTTACTCTACAATTGGATCTTTGACATTCTCATTGGAAAACCACAGTCAGGACGAATTGGAAACAAGGTCTCTTTCCCACTGATCATCAACACAGGCGCAGTCCAAGGATGTGTGCTTAACCCCCTGCTCTACTCTCTGTAAACCCATGACTGTGTGTGGTGAGCCATAATTCCATTGCTATCGACATGTTGGCGGAAGACACCACAATTGTCAGCAAATAATAAATGGCAATGATGAAGCGAAGAAGGAAGGACATAGATCAGCTGTTTGATTGCTAACAAATCAAACTTTTCACTCAATGTCAACAAAATAAAAGATAAGATTTTGGATTCTGCAGGAAGTCAAAAGAACATGACCCAGTCTTCACAGAGGTCTCAGGAGTGCAGATGTTCGCGAACGTCAAATTCCTAAGCATTAAAACTCTGAGGATCTGTCATGGAGCCTCCATGGTGATGCTTTCACAAAAAAGCCTCACCATTGGCTATACTGTGAGATGTGCCTGACTAGATTCCTTATCACAATGAAGACACACCTTAACCTCCACAGGTGTACTATGCAGATCATTCTGGTAGGTTGCATCACTGCCTGGTTTCGAGGTGCCATCTCTCAGGAAAATGATAATTTCGAGAGGGTGTTTAACTCTCCATGTAACATCACAGGCACCAGAATTCACTCCAGTCAGAATCTATACATGACCATAACTTCCTCACTCTACTATCATTGGATAAGGTACTGGAGCCTGAGGAATAGAGGTCAATGCCACAATGTCAGTTTCTTCCCTGATGCCACCAGATCCTGTATAATCAATGAGCCAAAGACACAGCCTTGCTTTTTTGTGCACTGTTAAATTTATTTTTAAGAGTAGTTCTGAACGATGGTTATAAGATGAATGTTTGCTCCATCCTGCTGCCCCAAATCACCAAATATTAGGACATGTTCTTGACAATAAATCCTGATTCTGAACCTGACAAGATATGAAAGGTATCTTCACAAAAAGTGGAAATAGGTGCATGAGACCAAAAAATATGTAAACAATTACCTTCCCAGCAGGAGGCACACTGCACATCCGGCATCCGGATTGAGGCTCTTTCCACATCCGGCAGGAGGACTATTCCACATCCAGCATCCGGCAGGAGTCCCATTCCACATCCGGCAGGAGGCCCATTTCACATCTGGCATCCGGATGGAGGCCCATTCCACATCCGGCAGGAGGACTAAGCCACATCCGGCATCTGGCAGGAGGCCCTTTCCACATCCGGCTGGTGGCCCATTTCATATCCGGTACCCGGCAGGAGGCCCATTGCTTCAAAGGCATGAGGCTCTCTTTTAAAATATTTCCAGTGGCCTTTAAGAAACAGGAAACAAACAGAAGCCATTAATCAATGGTAATACATAAAAAGGAAGATTCAGATAAAATACAAATTATAAAAATAATTGATCATGTCTAACCATTATATCATAACAAACAGAAATAAAGTGATAAACATTTAAACAATTATAACATATGTCTAATAGAACATGATTTAAAGAGCATACGATACTCCAAATTCCTTCCCCTTCCCTTCTGAAGTTCTTTAGTGAGTACATAAAATTTCACTACCATTAAAGAAAACAAACATATAAAGCAAGGCCCAAGTGATTAAATGTTACCAAAATGTTGAATTAAAGGTGCCCATGGACATAGAATGTTTAAATGTGAATCTGTGGAAGAACATCTGATTAATTCAAAGTTAGGCCTGCCACCATATCACAGAGTAATTGAGTGTTTTTAGGGGTAACAGCATCTTTGCAACTCATTAATATTGAACGTCGAGCAACAAGGGAGGCAAAAGAGACGACATGTGGTTAATTCATAATTCAATTCATTTAGGTCGTCTCTGTTGATCCAAAAAGGGAAATCATAGGGCAAAGGAGTTAAGGGTTATGGGAATAAAGCTGGAAAGGTGTATTGATGGTAGTGATCAGCCAGGATCTGTAAAATGGCGGTGCTGGCTCGACGGGCCGAAGGGCCCACTCCAGCTCCTATTGTCTATTGTAAATATCAGATTGACCCTGAGAACTAAAGTGTGCTCTTCATTGACTACAGCTTGTCCTTCAAAACTGCTATCAACTCAGAGCTGGTCAAGAAGTAAAATCTCTCACCCCCCTGGACCTCACTCTGCAATTGGATACTTAACTCTCTCAACCAAAGACAACAGCCAGTATGAATGGGAAACTACGTCTCCTCCCCACAGTTTCTCAGCACAGGCCCACTCTAAGGATTTGTACTTTGCCCACATCGCTCTCATTATTGTTAACACGTGACCATGTGGCGAGGCACATTTCCATTGCTTTCTGCATGTTTCCCGATGACAGGACAAATCTCGGCCAAATAACAAATGGAATGACAAAGTGTACAGGAGGGACGTAGATCAGCTTGGCTAATGTGTAACAACGACATCCTTTCCCTCAATGACACCAAAACAGAGGAGATAATTATGGATATCAGGGTGAAGTCTGCAGACCACGATTTGATCTTCATGGAGGATTCAGCAGTGGAGATGATGAAGAATCTATTCAGAAAGAAGGCTCGCCAGTGGCTATACATTCTGAGGTGTATTAGGTGCTTTGGTATTTCATCCAAGACACCGGTTAACCTCCACAGGTGAACTTTGGAGAGCATTCTGGCTGGTTTCATCACTGCCTGGTATAGAGGCGCCAACTCTCAGGAAGTTCACCCTGCCACATCATCGGCTGCAGAATTCACTTCATCGACAACATCTACGTGAGGCATTATATTAAAAAAGAATCCTGTATCAGCAAAGACCCCCACCACCCAGACCATAATGTCTTCACTCTGCTACCCTTCAGAGAAAGGTACTTGAGCCTAAGGACAAGCAGCGCATGCCACGAGGACAGCTTCTTCTCCGATGCCACCAAATTCTTGAATAATCTATGAGCCAAAGACACTGCCTTGTTTTTTTCCACTGTTAACTTCATTTTTTAAAGCAATGTTAAAAGATGGTTATAACATGAATGTTTGCACTATTCTGCTACCCCAAATCACTGAAATTCATTACTTGTTCTTGACAATAAATTCTGATTCTGAATCAGAAAACATATGTTAGACTTCTTCACTAAAAAGTTCAGAGAAGAGTGAGAGAAAAAAAAATGGAACAAAATCTTCTCTTTAAAATCATCTCTTCAGAATTTAGCTTAAACTATAATGGGCACCCCCTCCTCGCACGCACGCACGCACGCACGCACGCACGCACGCATTCATTTGCACATTGTGGGGTTAAGTTACATTTATGTTTAGAGTTAAGGAACAAATGATAAACTATAAATAAATAAAACGATTGTTTGGAAGATATTGTTTTCTTTGTGAATTTCTATTGCTGCTGGTCTCGTATTTAACACATTCCCTGGCTTTCTTCCTATAAACCATGATTCCCTGACAAATCCTATACATCTCAATCTCTGCCTTAATTACTCCCAATGACCTCACTTCCACAATCGCCTTTAGCAACAAGCTTCACAGACTCGTGAGCCCCGGACTAAAGAAATATTTTGCATCTCTGTTTTAAATTGACACCCTTTTATCCTGACATTATGCCCTCTTATCCTACAATCCACTGTCATGGGAAACATCCTTGACACATCTACTCTGGCTCGGCCTTCCAGCATTTGAACTGCCTCAATAAATTTCCCCTCATCCTCTGTACTCTATCAAGAACAGCCAAAAAGCTTAAAACGATTCCTCAAATGCTAACCCTTTGAATCCTGGTATCATTCCAGTCAATCATCTCTTAACCCTCTCGTCTCCTAAATGCAATTCTACGATTAATGGTCCAATAGACAGTATGCCTTGTTAATCACAGAATCAACCTGAACAGCTTTTTGGAGCCCCCTATGGACTCAAACCACAAGATCCCTGTGATCCTCCACACTGCCAAGAGTCTTACCATTAAAACTAAATTCTGCCATCATATCTGACCTACCAAAATGAACCAGTTTGCATTTCTTTGGATTGAATTCCAACTGCCACTACTCAGCCGGGGTTTTGCTTCCAAACAATGTCCTGCTGTAACCTCTGACAGGCCTCCACACTATCCACAACACCCCAAATCACTGTGTCATCTGCAAACTGACTAACCCATCCCTCCACTTCCTCATCCAGGTCATTGATCCAAATCACAATGGTTCCCAGAACAGATCCCTGAGGAACACCACTGGGCACCTACCTCCATGCAGAATAGGACCCGTCCACAACCACTCTCTCCCATCTGTGGTCAAGCTCATTCTGCATCCACAATGCAATGCCCCTTTGGTTGCTTTGCCTCCATACCTTCTCAATAACACTTGCATAGGGAACCTTATCAAATGCCTTGCAGAAATTCATATACCCAACATCTCCTGCTCTTCCTTCATCAATGGGTTCAGTCACAGCCTCAAAGAAATTCAATCAGGCTCGTAAGGCTCAACCTGCCCTGGACAAAGTCACGTTGACTCTTCCTCATTGTATTCCACCTCTCCAAATGTTCATAAATCCTGCCTCTCATCATCTTCTCCATCAATTGACCAACCACTGCTCGATCATTTCCTGGGCTACCTCTACTCACTTTCCTGAATAAAGAATCAACATCCTCCGGAACCTCTCCCGTCCCATCGATGATTCGAAGATCGTTGCCAGAGGTTCAGCGATCTCCTCCCTCACCTCCTAGAGTCGCCTGGGATCCATCTCATCTGGTCCCAGCCACTTCTCCAACTTGATGCTTTCCAAAAGCTCCACCACATCCTCTCTCTTTTATCTCCAGGCTCAAGCTTTTCAGTTTGCTGCAGGTCATCACTTCAATCACCAAGATCCTGTTCCATCGTCAAATCTTCATCAACCCCTCTGCTATTTCCTCACTTTCCCATTGTTACACTTGATAGGTCCTATTCTTTCACGTCTTATCCTCTTGCTCTTCACCCACTTGTAGAATGTCTTGATGATGTCGTGGTCTTACAGTTCAAAAATACACGCCACTTTTGAACAAATCTGCTCCTACACCCCCACTTATCTCCACCACTGTGTCAGCAGGATCAAGGCCTGTCCGACATGTCCTGTGCTGGGAAGGGAGCTGAATCTCATGCTCGGAATCAGAGATTGACAAGAATATGTGTCACAAATTTTGCTGAAACTGAATAACATTAATATTGACTTCTCTGGCTGTCGTTAAGCTCCCCACTTCAATTCTCCCCCATCACCTTCCCCAAGATCTGTCTCTCTCCCCTTTCCCTTTCTCCTTTCCCACAGACATCATCAATGCTCACCTCTCTGTTGGATATGACACCATTACGTGTATGAAATGATTTATACTGAACATTTGGTAGTCATTTCTGTAGTATGTAATGAATAAAGCATTGAGTTAGTTGGCATTGACGATATGACTGTCATTATTTACAATGGGGGGCTCGAACATAACAGTGGCGACGAGGATTCAAGAACTCACTCAACCATGACACATTTATCATTTCTACTCAAGAAGACAGTGAGATGACGGCAGCAGTTCCTGCAGCTCCCTTAGACTAATCCAATGAAGATGAAGACACGTGGGAAGCTTATGTAGAAGGTTTTGATGATCATTGCATTGCACATGATATGACTGAAAATCCTACATCCAATAAAAACGGGCATTGTTTTTAACCCTAATGGGAGGAGGCACCTGAGCTCTTAAGATCGCTGACGAGCTCACATATGCCTTCAACAAAAACATCTGCTGAAATCTGTCAAGTGATCGCTCAGCACCTTAACTCCCCACCTCCAGAGATGACAGAAAGTCATAAATTTTACCGACATCAACAACAACACAGAGAGTCTGTCCCCAATTTCATGGCTGCATTATGTAAACTCTCTAGATACAATGCAGTTGGACAGATCAAAGACGTCAAGAGATCAATTCATAATGGGTTTAGCTGAACAAACGACCCGAGGAAAACAAATTGCAACACAAAATCTGACACCTGAACTGGAGTTAGACATTGCGACTGCCGCCGAGACAGTGGGAAGCAATGCAGATGTCTGTCCGAGAGACTTGGCTATCAATAAATCTTGGCGCCAAGATTCTTCCCGCCAGGAACCTGCCCGCCAAAAATGTTTTCGCTGTGGGAAGACGAATCAAAGTCCCAATATTTGCTATTTCAAAAAGCCAAATGCCACAAATGCAATGTGAAGGGGCACATCAAAGCAAGATGCCCATTGATTAAACTGAGGAAAGATTACCAGCCAGCCTCCTGAAAAGTACATTTTGACCAAGAGACGGGAAAAGCCAGACACTGAAATCCAGATACCAATGAATCAGAAGTGGAACCAAACCAAAGTGAACATGTTATCCATCCGTGGGCCACAAAGAGCCAAATTTTTACATCCATGTCCACATGAACAACAAAATGATATGGATGGAACTCAATACAGAAAGAGCGGTTTCCCTCAGGCCCAGAACAATGAAGGAGGGCCAGCTACCACACACAGATGCTCCATCTTAAAAACAGTTATAGGGGAGGAAATACAAGTTCTTGCCAAGTGCCATTTACACGTTAAGTACAAGGATTAATCAAATCAGTTGCCCCTCTATATCACCGAGAGGCCAGAATTGCTCGGTCCTCATGGTTAACAACTTTCAGCTGGATTGGCAAGAAATAGGGAACATAATCAGTCAAAAGAACAAAGAAAAGTGGGATGAACACCTGCAGCAAACCACACACCTCAAACTGGCTCCAATTTTAAAATGTGATGGTAAGGAGATCAAAGCAATCCTGGTGTCTCACCAAGGTTTAGATAATTAAAATAAGAAAATATCGCTCCTGTCCAGGTGAATGCAAGACTATGGAGCAGAAATAGTCTATTCAGCCCCACTACCTGGCCTTCTCCCCTTGATGCTCTGACTAATCAAGAATCTCTGCCGATGACCTGGCTCCATAACTGCCTGTGGCAACAAATTCCACAGATTCACCACCCTCTGGCTACAGAAATTCCTCCACATTTCTGCTCTAAGTGGAATTCCTTCAATCCTGAAGTTGTTCCTTCTCTTCAACTCTTCCACCATAGGAAACAACTGTTCTACATCCACTCTGACTATGCCTGTCACCATTCAAAATGTTTCAATGAGGACCTTCCCCCCCACACATTCTCCTAAATTCTAACGAGTCCAGGCCGAGAGCCAGCAAACGTTCCTCATGCCATGTATCCCACACACTTGTAGCACCAGGCTGTTAGTTTTCCCACAGCTTCCAAGTCCTGCACCATTCCTACTTGGAAATATATTGCTGGTCCTTCATCATCCTTGGATTTTTATCCTGGAAGACCCCCCTCCCCCACCCTCCTGCCTAAAAGCAGCTTCACCAGAAAGATGGCTGCAGTTCAAGAAGGCAGTTCAGCCCCACACTCCCCAAAGCTGAGTGGTAAATACTTGCTTTCAGATCAGATTAGATACGATTTATTGTCATGTAATCAAACAGAAATGTAATATTACACATCATCAACAATATTACAGCAGCTATCATCAAGGATCCACACCACACAGCACATGTTCTGTTCTCGCTGGATAGGGTGTAGGGGCCACAAGACTCACACCACTAGGTTCAGGAACAGCCGCTCCCCCTCCACCATCAGACTCTTCAACAACAAACTCAATCAGGGCTTCATTTAAGGACTTTACTTTGCCACTTTATTGATTTTTCCCACTTCTCTTTATTGCACAGTTTGTTTCCATTTCTTTATTTGTTTCCGCAGTGTCCAGTTTTTTCTTGCAATTCCAAGAAGTGGTCATTTGGCCTGGCCCACAAGATAACAAATCTCAGGGTTGTATGTGCGATCATTCATGTACCTTGACTATAAATCTGAATCTGAAATCATTGCCCTCAGTCTGACAATAATGCAGACAAAGATTCACTGTGAGCCTGAACATTGACTGGCTCCCCTTACAGTCAGGCAAAGAGAGGTCAAAGAGAGTCCCTTCACAGTCATTGGGTGACCGTGGATTTGTCTCCGATGCTCCCGCAGCCTCTGCCAGACTCCTGTTCAGTTCAAATCGTGGCCCGTTCCAAACCTACAGCACAGTGAGGAAGTCTTCAAAGCCCAAGGCATACAAAACATGGATGTTAAACTGATTGGAATCCAGCATCTCAGACAGCAACTCATTTGTACATGAGAAATGACATCTATTCGAGTTGACTTGTTCATGTGAAGTCTTGTTTGACGTCTATCATTTCCATTTCTTAAGAAAGTGCATCCAGAAATGTGAAAAGCTGAGACATGAAACAATGTACCTCAAACAAGTTTAAAGGGATGTCCATCAAATTTATATTCAAGAATATGCCTTAAATATTGTACCTCCCCATGGTAAAATTCCAATGAGATTCTTGTATTAGCCAGGTGACACTGTCCACCTGACATTAATACTACTTATTCCCGCTGGTGTGACTCGAATTAAAGCCGTGTCTTGTACTTTGTGGTTCTGTTGGGATTTTTGAAACTCACAGGAGGCACAATGATACAAGGGCAGTTCTATTGTGTCTGTTTCTTCATGGGACTTCGTGTAACCCTTGCTTGGGTTTTTTAAATCATTGGGGAAGAAAAACGTCCTGAAATTTCCATGCAAGAGTGGAAAATCAGTCATATGAAGAAACAATTCTTTGGAAGCAACTTGACAAGAAATTTGTGAGTTTTGAGGTCTGATGGCTCACGCTTCCTCCATAATTGCTTTTGAACAGCAGTAAAGACTATTTTCAACACAAAAATTTCTGAGACTGAACATTAAAATCATCTCTTCAGAATTAAGCTTATAATTTAATAGTTTGGGTTTTGTCCCATGCGCGCATGCACACAGATTTGCACATCATGTGGATAAGTTAGATTTAAGTTTCGAGTGAAGTAAGAGATTATTAATAAATAAATGATTGTTGTGAAGATACCCTTGCCTTTGTGAATATCTATTGCTGCTGGTCGAATATTTAACACATTCCCTGGCTTCTTCCCTTAAACCAAGATTCCCAGACTAATACAAAGCATAGCAATCTCTGCCTTAAATACTCCCAAAGACCTCGCTTCCACAGCCGCCTGTGGGATCAAGCTCCACAGATCATGAACCTCTGGCTAAAGAAACTTTTCTGAATCTCGCTTTTAAATTGGCATCTTTTCTCCAGAAATTATACCCTCGTCCTAAAATCCAGGCCATGGGAAACATCCTTTCCCCATTTACTCTGGCCAGGCCTTTAGCATTTGAACTGCCTCAATATGTTTCCCCTCATCCTACGTAATCCAGCTGAAAACCATTCCTCATAATGTTAACCCTTTCAATCCTGGTCACATTCCAGTAAATCTTCTCTCAACCCTCTCCGAAGCCAGCACTTTGTTTCTCAAATAAGGCACCAAAACTGTCCCCAATACTCCAAGAGAGGCCTTACCTGAGCTTGATGGAGTCTCAACATCACACCCCTGCTCTTGCCTGCTGTCTCTCTGGAAATGAATCCCAACATCGCATTCACCCTGTTTATAACAGAATGGAATGTTCTAGAACTCATCAGGATGACCAATGGCCTTCATCGCAATCCGTCAATAATGGTGATTTCAGGTGGGATTGTGATGAATAAATTAGAACTTCCCTGGACATTCCATGTTGTCTTTTGAATGTCCCTCTTGTTCCAGCCTCCATCACCACCCTTGGCAATGCATTCCAGGCACCCACCACACTCTGTGGAAAATAACATCTGGCCTCTGTTATCACCACTAAACTTTCCTCTGAATCTACATTTTCATAAAATTGAATTATTCCCAATCAACTCACATGATCCTATATATGACAATATACCATTTAAGATTGTTTTTTTATAATTTTTTTATTTTTCACACCATAAACCACATTGACCAAGATACATACATTTTCCTTTTCAAATATATAGTGTCATTTTCTACCCCACCCCTCCCTCCTCCCATCCCACCCTCCCTACCTCCCCCCCCAATTCATTTAAAGTACAGAATCTAAGTAAGATACATTAAACCAGTCAAACAATGTTGTCATTCAATAAAAATAAACAAGAAATTCCACTGAGTCAATTCTTTTCATTTCCTTCTCCTTTCGTTAATTTAGGTGGTAGATGTCCCTGGTAGGTTTTCTCTATTATGTTTCATGTATGGCTCCCATATTTGTTCCAATATTTCAATATTATTTCTTGATTATATGTTATTTTTTCTAATGGAATACATTTATTCATTTCTATATACCATTGTTGTATTCTCAAATTATCTTCTAATTTCCAGGTTGACATAATACATTTTTTTGCTACGGCTAGAGCTATCTTAACAAATCTTTTTTGTGCATCCTCCAAATCAATTCCAAATTCTTTGTTTTTTATGTTACTTAGGAGGAAGATCTCTGGGTTTGTTGGTATATTGTTTTCTGTAATTTTATTTAATATCTGGTTTAGATCTTCCCCAAATTTTTCAACTTTCTCACATGTCCAGATTGCATGAATTGTTGTTCCCATTTCTTTTTAACAACGAAAACATCTGTCAGATACTGTTGGGTCCCATTTATTTAACTTTTGAGGTGTAATGTGTATCCAGTGTAATGTGTATCCAGTTATATTGTATCATACGTAACCTCGTGTTTATTGTATTTCTCATAGTTACAGAGCATAAATTCTCCCATGTTTCCTTCTTTATCTTTATGTTTAAATCTTGTTCCCATTTTTGTTTAGTTTTACCATTTGTTTCCTCATTCTCCTTTTCTTGCAGTTTAATATACATATTTGTTATACATTTTTTGATTATCATTGTATCTGTAATCACATATTCAAAATTACTTCCCTCTGGTAACCTCAGACTGCTTCCCAATTTGTCCTTCAAGTAGGATCTCAGTTGGTAGTATGCCAACACTGTATCTTGAGTTATGTAATATTTATCCTTCATTTGTTCAAAGGATAGTAATTTATTTCCTGAAAAACAATTTTCTAATCTTTTGATTCCTTTTTTCTCCCATTCTTTCAAGGAAAGGTTATCTATTGTAAAAGGGATTAACTGATTTTGCATCAGTATTAGTTTTGGTAATTGGAAATTTGTTTTATTCCTTTCTACATGAATCTTCTTCCAAATATTGAGCAGATGATGTAATACTGGAGAACTCCTACATTGTACCAATTTTTCATCCCATTTATATATGTTCAGGTATCTTCTCCCCTATTTTATCTAGTTCTAATCTAGTCCAATCTGGCTTTTCCCTTGTTTGATAAAAATCTGATAGGTATCTTAATTGTTCGGCTCTATAATAATATTTAAAGTTTTGCAGTTGTAAGCCTCCTTGTTTATACCATTCTGTTAATTCATCTAGTACTATCCTCGGTTTCCCACCTTTCCATAAAAATTTCCTTATTATTTTCTTTAACTCCTTGAAGAATTTCTCTGTCAAGTATATTGGCAATGCCTGAAATAGGTATTGTATCCTTGGGAAAATGTTCATTTTAATACAGTTTATCCTTCCTATTAGTGTTAGTGGTAAATCTTTCCAATGCTCTAAATCGTTCTGTAATTTTTTCATTAGTGGATAATAATTGAGTTTATATAGATGGCCGAGGTTTTTATTTATTTGTATACCTAGGTATCTTATTGCTTGCATTTGCCATCTGAATGGTGATTCCTTCTTAAATTTTGAGAAATCTGCATTATTGATTGGCATTGCTTCACTTTTATTTGCGTTAATCTTGTAACCCAACACTTCTCCATATTCCTTCAATTTCTTATGTAATTCTTTTATTGACAATTCTGGTTCTGTTAAGTATACTATAACATCATCTGCAAATAAACTGATTTTATATTCCTTGTCTTTTATTTTTATCCCTTTTATTTTATTTTCTGTTCTTATCAATTCTGCTAGTAGTTCTACAGCTAACGCGAACAATAAGGGTGATAGTGGGCATCTCTGCCTTGTTGATCTGCTTAAATTAAATTACTTTGATATATATCCATTTACTGTCACTTTCGCCAATGGACCCTTATATAATGCTTTAATCCAATTAATATATTTCTCTGGTAAACTGAATTTTTGTAATATTTTGAATAAATAATTTTATTCTACTCTGTCAAAGGCCTTCTCTGCGTCTAAAGCAACCGCTACTGTTGGAGTTTTATTTCTTTCGACTGCATGAATTAAGTTAATAAATTTACAAATATTGTCTGTTGTTCGTCTTTTTTTAATAAATCCAGTTTGGTCTAGATTTACCATTTTAGGTACATAATCGGCTAATCTGTTTGCTAATAGTTTAGCTATTATCTTATAATCTGTGTTAAGTAATGATATTGGTCTATATGATGCTGGTGCGAGTGGATCTTTCCCTATCTTTGGTATTACTGTATTTATTGCTGTTTTGCATGAATCTGGTAAGCTTTGTGTTTTGTCAATCTGGTTGATTACTTCCAGGAGGGGAGGAATTAATAAATCTTTAAATGTTTTATAGAATTTTATTGGGAATCCGTCCTCTCCTGGTGTTTTATTATTTGGTAGTTTTTTTTATTATCTCTTGTATTTCTACTATTTTAAATGGTTCTGTTAATTTATTTTTTTCCTCTATTTGTAATTTTGGTAGTTCAATTTTAGTTAAAAATTCATCTATTTTCCCTTCTTTCCCTTCATTTTCAGTTTGGTATAATTGTTCATAGAATTCTCTGAAGTTTTCATTAATCTCCGTTGGATTTTATGTGATTTGTTTGTCTTTTTTCCTTGATGCCAATACCATTCTCTTAGTTTGTTCTGTCTTAAGCTGCCATGCTAGAATTTTGTGCGTTGTTTCTCCTAGTTCATAATATTTCTGTTTTGTCTTCTTATGTTCTTCTCCATCTTATATGTTTGTAGTGTTTCATATTTTATTTTTTTTATCTGCCAATTCTTTTCTTTTAGTTGTGTCTTCCTTCATTGTTAATTCTTTTTCTATATTTACTATTTCTCTTTCCAACTGCTCTGTTTCCTGATTGTAGTCCTTCTTCATCTTGGTTACATAACTTATTATTTGCCCTCTGATGAACGCTTTCCTTGCGTCCCATAGTATAAACTTATCTTTCACTGATTCCGTATTTATTTCAAAGTACATTTTAATTTGTCTTTCAATGAATTCTCTAAAATCCTGCCTTTTAAGTAGCATGGAGTTTAATCTCCATCTATACATTCTTGGATATTGTCAATATCAAAGGTGAATGGTCCGATAATATTCTAGCTTTATATTCTGTTTTTCTTACTCTGTCTTCCATACGAGCTGAGTATGTTTTATGTCTACCCGAATAATATGAATATTCCTTTTCCTTTGGGTGTTGTTTCCTCCATATATCCAATAGTTGAATTTCTTGCATCGATTTAATTATAAATTTGGTTACTTTGTTCTTTCTGTTAATTTTTTTCCCAGTTTTATCCATATTTGAATCCAAATTAAAGTTGAAATCCCCTCCTATTAATATGTTTCCTTGCGTGTCTGCTATCTTCAAAAAAATATCTTGCATAAATTTTTGATCTTCTTCGTTAGGTGAATATACATTGAGTAAATTCCAAAACTCCGAGTATATCTGACATTTTATCATTACATATCTCCCTGCTGGATCTATTATTTCCTCTTCTATTAAAATTGGTACATTTTTACTGATTAATATAGCTACTCCTCTAGCTTTTGAATTATATGACGCTGATGTTACATGTCCTACCCAATCTCTCATTAATTTCTTATGCTCCATTTCAGTTAAATGTGTTTCTTGCACGAATGCTATATCAATTTTTTCTTTTTTCAGTAAATTTAGCAGTTTCTTCCTTTTGATTTGGTTATGTATTCCGTTAATATTTAAAGTCATATAGTTCAACGTAGCCATTTCAT
Organism: Narcine bancroftii; assembly: GCF_036971445.1. Classification (NCBI taxonomy): domain Eukaryota; kingdom Metazoa; phylum Chordata; class Chondrichthyes; order Torpediniformes; family Narcinidae; genus Narcine; species Narcine bancroftii. Next base: position 966,057 of record NW_027211853.1, read on the forward strand.
ACTTTGTTTATCTTCCCTTTCCGTTTCCTCATCATCACCTTTCCTTCTTATCCATTTCTGCTTTCTTGTTTTGAACACTTTATAAGACAACATTTCTAAAACATCAAACATTTCCCTTATTCTCCTATCTAAAATTTCTTTAACCCCTCTATCACCTCCCCTTCCTGAGTTGCCCTTTATCCCTTTTTGGGCAACCACATCTCCCCTCTCCATTTGGATTTGCGAATTCACTCGCAAGCATCAACTGATTTCGCAATGACTGTAACTCCTCCCCACCCAGCCCACCCGGAAAAGTTTTCAATTTTCATATATAACAAAGGTCACTATTTTAATTCCCTCCTTATTTCCTCTGTTCCCTTTCATTCCCTTATTAATTCTTATCTATACTCTATATATTTTCCTCTAAATACGGATACACTCATGGACACACATATATACATACACATCTATATATATATATATATATATATTACCCATATACACACATACATATAGTTCGTGGTCATTTTTACTCTTATTACATGTCTTCATCTCTCTGCTTGTTTTGTAGTTGTTCTGCAAATTTTCGTGCTTCCTCCGGATCCAAGAATAGTCTGTTTTGTTGCCCTGGAATAACTATTTTAAGTACCGCTGGGTACTTTAACAAATTTATATCCTTTTTTCCATAAGATCGTTTTTGCTGTATTGAACTCCTTCCTCTTCTTCAGGAGTTCAAAACTTATGTCTGGATAGAAAAAAAAAATTTGACCTTTATATTCCAGTGGCTTTTTGTCTGCTCTTATTTTCTTCATTGCTTTCTCCAATATATTTTCTCTTGTTGTATATCTTAAGAATTTTACTAAAATGGATCTTGGTTTTTGTTGTGGTTGTGGTTTCGGGGCTAGTGTTCTATGTGCCCTCTCTATTTCCATTTCTTCCTGTAATTCTGGTCTTCCTAGGACCCTGGGGATCCAATCTTTTATAAATTCTCTCATATTCTTGCCTTCTTAATCTTCCTTAAGGCCCACTATCTTTATATTATTTCTTCTATTATAGTTTTCCATTATATCTATCTTCTGAGCTAACAGCTCAAGTGACTCTAACTTTTTTATTAGATTCTTCTAATTTATCTTTTAAGTCCTCTACTTCCATTTCTACGATTATTTCTCGTTCTTCCACATTATCCACTCTTTTTCCTATCTCTGATATGACCATCTCTATTTTATTCATTTTTTCTTCTGCACTCTTAATTCTTCTTTTTATTTCATTAAATTCTTGTAATTGACATTTTTTTACTGATTCCATATATTCTTTAATAAAAATGTATCCATTGTCCTGCCTTTCCCTTCTTCTTCCATTTCTCTATGTTCTTCTTCTTCTTCCTCTGGGTTGGCCAACTGTTGTTTCCTTGTTTTCTTTTTACCCTCTTCTTTCTTGTTCTTGTTGTTTTCTGTGTTCTCTTCCTGTTGCTGTGTTGCAGCTGTCACTCTCAGCTGTGGACATCGACTCCTCAGCTGTTCCCCACTCCCGTCAGTGTGTTTTTTTTCATGCGCATACGCGGTTGCGCACTTTTACTCGGCTCCGCGAGCCATTTTTGTAGTCCTGAGCTTGGGACTTCCACCGACCTTAGGGAGCAGGCTTCTCTCTCCGCGGCGGGCCTCCTCGGACAGGTAAGGCCTTCACCTTCTTCTTCCGACGTTCTTTCTTCTTCCCGTTGCTTTTGACTTTTCTCTCTTCGCTGCCATTTTCTTCTCACCTTTACTTTTACTTTGTTTTAATTTTTATTCTTGTACCTTTGTGTTTTGTTTGTTTTTTTTTCAACTTTTCCAGAGATGGCTGGAATTCTCTGACCGGCCACTACTCCATCACGTGACTCCTCCACCATTTAAGATTGTTAAAGAGCATTTTATTTATTTAGGTGTTAAAATCACCAGGAATTTTAAAGATTTGGTTAAATTAAATTTTGCTCCTTCATTTGTTTTTGTGAAGCAATCTTTTACTAGATGGGCCCTGTTGACTTTGTCTTTGGTTGGCCGTATTAATGCTGTTAAAATGATAACATTATTTAAAGTTTGAAATCTATTTCAAGCTGTCCAAATTTTAATTCCGAAATCTTAATTTGATGATATTGATTTGAAGATTTAATCTTTGATGCACCATCAATAATCGCATAAGACTGAAGTGAAACTGATGGGCTTTTATTAACTATAGACTGGAACAGCCGTCACCCTCATTGACTGATCGAGACAGAGTGGATTGGGGAGCAAACAAAGAATTATGGGTAGGATCGGTCTTGGGAGGCATTTCCTGTCAGCAGCACCCAATCACAGCACGACATCGGTTTACCACACCATTATATTTGGAATGGTGAAGGCATCAGATTGGGCTTCACTTCCAGAAACCTAAGAAGGATGGTGGTCTGATTTTACTATTGGGCACTTAATATTTCTTGTCTGATTTTTTTTGGATTTATTACTTGGATAAATTTGAGCGTCCACACTGGGTAGATTTGGAATTGAAATCTGTGTAGAATGATTCCTTCACTTCTTTGTAGGGTCAGCATGACCTTTTAGATGACCTCAGATCAGTAAGTAGATTTCCAAACCCGTGTCCTATTGTTGCAACCACTTCAACCCAGAGATAAAGCCTCTGACTATCCAACAATCAATGCCTCTCATTATCTTAAACACCTCTATCAGGCGCCTCTCATCCTCCGTCAGTCCAAGGAGAAAAGGCTGAGTTCACTCACCTGCTTTCACAAGGCACGTTCCCTAAACCAGGCAACATCCTTGTAAACCTACTCTGCACCACATCCTTCCAGTAGTGAGGTGACCAGAATTGAGCACAGTACTCCAACTGGAGTCTGACCACGGTCCTATAGACAAAGGACCACCCTTGGCAATGCATTCCAGGCACCCACCACACTCTGTGGAAAATAACATTTGGCCTTTCTCATCTCCACTTAACTTACCTCCACTTGCCTTCAACAGGTGCCCTCTGATTTTTGCTGTTGCTGCCCCAGGGAAGAGGTGTTGGTTCTCCATCCTATCTAAGCCCATCGTCATCTTATGTACTTCTATTAAGTCTCCTCTCTTCCTTCGAGAGGTTCTGTGGTGAGGAGCCAGGAGATGAGTGATCAGCCGTTGTTCTTGGTACAGAGTAACAAGATGGTCAGCGAGGCAAGAGAAAAGTGGGGAATGTCTGGAATGAATCATTCAGGAAGTGATAGCAGGCCATCTAACGTGATGGTGGGATGAGACAGAGGCGATGGAAATGGTGTTGGATTCAGCTATCCAGTTCTTTTGAGGATGTCATTGTCAGATTAGATGAGTGGGAGCCAGATTGGGTGTTGATCCATTTTAAGGCATTTGGAAAGGTGCTTCACGAGAGACGATGAAACAAAATAGGAGAATGGGTGATTGTGATTGAGGACTATATACTGACATGGAGTGTGGGTTAGTTCATGGACAGAATATGGACAGTATGGCTGTTCACCAGTCTTTTGCAAACTGGTGAAGGGCAGCTGGTATCATCCCAACTGTTCATAATTCATGTCAGTGATGTGGTAAAGAGGTCCAAATGGAGGGAGGTAGCATTCGAACCTTTGATGACATGGTGGGAGACAGGGTGGTTGGGAGAGATGTGGCCAATGCTGTGCCACAGGAATCAGTGTTGGTCACTGAGGCATGGCTTTAAGATGGGAATGAACATTTGCAGTGCCTGAGGAACAATTTGTTACTGAGAGGGCGATCCATATCTGGAACAAGCTGCTAGAGGAAATTGTGGGGGCAAGTACAATTATGATTTTAATAGATATTTAGACAGATATATGGATGGGAAGAGCTTGGAAGAATCTGGGCCAAATGCAGGAAATGGGACAAGCCCTTAATCCTAAGTTGGTCGAGGGGAACAAATTAGATGGAAGGACCTGTTCCATGCCGTAGTTCGCCAGGATTAAGTCAAGTCCAGTTTTTTGGCATCTGACTGTACAAGCACAAGCTGACGAAACGGCATTCTCTGGTCCTCGGTGCAAACATTCTGACACAAAACCAGACATATCACACATAAAAACAAACGATACATATGGAGAAGTATTTTTCTCTGAAGGAAATACTATTTTGTCCAAATTAGAGCCTTGGATGTTAGTGTGAGCAGATCCTTTGGTCATTCACCATTCTCACCACCTGTGGGAAGGAACTGTTCCTCAGTCTTTTATGACCATATAACAATTACAGGATGAAAACAGGCCACATGGGCCATTCTAGGCCGCACTGATTTAAGTGAACTCCACTAGTTCCACCTACCTGCTCACTGCCAAAAACCCTCACATCCATGTACTCATCCAACCTCCTGTTAAATGACAAAATTGACCCTACTGTAACGACCTCTTCCGAAAGGTCATCCCACTCAGCCAACACTCTCTGAGTGAAGAAGCTTCTTCTTGTGTTACTTCTAACATTTTGCCATCTAACCCTTAACTTATGACCCCTCGTTCCAATCTCTCTTACCCTCAAGGAGAAGAGACTATCTGAAATAGGTATATGACAAAGTAATGTTATCATTTTAACAGCATTAATACGGCCAACCAAAGACAGTCAACAGGGCCCATCTAGTAAAAGATTGCTTCACAAAAACAAATAAGGGAGCAAAATTTAATTTAACCAAATCTTTAAAATTTCTGGTGATTTTAACACCTAAATAAATAAAATGCTCTTTAACAATCTTAAATGGTGGAGGAGTCACGTGATGGAGTAGTGGCCGGTCAGGGAATTCCAACCCTCTCCGGAAAAGTTTAAAAAAAACACACAAAACACAAAGGTACAAGATTAAAATTTACAATAAAGTAAAAATAAAGGTGAGAAGAAAATGGCAGCGAAGAGAGAAAAGTCGAAAACAACGGGAAGAAGAGGAAGAAAGAATGTCGGAAGAAGAAGGTGAAGGCCTTACCTGTCCGAGGAGGCCCGCCGCAGAGAGAGAAGCCCGCTCCCTCAGGTCAGTGGAGGTCCCGTGCTCGGGACTACAAAAATGGCTTGCAGAGCCGAGTAAAAGTGCGCAACCCCGCATGCGCGAGGAGTCGCGCATGCGCAATGCGCATGAAAAAAAACACACTGACGGGAGGGGGGAACAGCTGCGGAGTCGATCTCCACAGCTGAGAGAGACACCTGCAACACAGCAACAGGTGCAGAACACAGACAATAACGACAACAAGAAAGAAGAGGGTAAAAAGAAAACAAGGAAACAACAGATGGTCAATCCAGAGGAAGAAGAAGAAGAAGAGAAAGAAGTGGAAGAAGAAGAGAAAAGCAAGACAATGGATGAACCTTTTTTTAAAGAATATATGGAATCAGTGAAAGAATGACAATTACAAGAATTTGATGAGATAAAAAGAAGAATAAAAACGCAGAAGAAAGAATAAATAAAATGGAAGTGGCCATATCAGAATTGGCAAAAAGAGTGGAAAATATGGAAAAATGTGAAACATTTGTAGACATGGAAGTAAAAGAATTAGAAGAGAAATTAGAAGAATCTAATAAAAAAGCTAAAGAAGCACAGGAGCTGTTAGCTCAGAAGATAGATATAATGGAAAACTATATTAGAAGAAATAATATAAAGATAGTGGGCCTTAAGGAAGATGAAGAAGGCAAGAATATGAGAGAATTTATAAAAGATTGGATCCCCAGGGTCCTCGGACGACCAGAATTACAGGAAGAAATGGAAATAGAGAGGGCACATAGAACACTAGCCCCGAAACCACAACCGCAGCAAAAACCAAGATCCATTTTAGTAAAATTCTTAAGATATACAACAAGAGAAAATATATTGGAGAAAGCAATGAAGAAAGTAACAGAAGACAAAAAGCCACTGGAATATAAAGGTCAAAAATTTTTTTTCTATCCAGACATAAGTTTTGAACTCCTGAAGAAGAGGATGGAGTTCAATACAGCAAAAACGATCTTATGGAAAAAAGGATATAAATTTATGTTAAAATACCCAGCGGTACTTAAAATAGTTATTCCAGGGCAACAAAACAGACTATTCTCGGATCCAGAGGAAGCAAGGAAATTTGCAGAACAACTACAAAACAAGCAGAGAGATGAAGACATGTAATAAGAGTAAAAATGACCACGATCTATATGTATGTGTGTAAAGGGGTATATGTGTGTATATATATAGTGTGCATACATGAATGTATCCGTATTTAGAAGAAAATATATAGAGTATAGACAAGAATTAATAAGGGAGGGAAATGGAATAGAGGGAATAAGGAGGGAATTAAAAGAGTGACCTTTGTTACATATGAAAATTGAAATCTTTTCTGGGGGGGGCTGGGTGGGGAGGAATTACGGTCACTGCAAAATCAGCTGACGTTTGCGAGTGAATTCGCAAATCCAAATGGAGAGGGGAGATGTGGTTGTCCGACAAGGGATAAAGGACAACTCAGGAGGGGGAGGGGAGAATGGGGTTAAAGAAGTTTTAAATAGGAGAATAATGAAAATGTTTGATGTTTTAGAAATGTTGTCTTATAAAGTGTTCAAAACAAGAAAGCAGAAATGGATAAGAAGGAAAGGTGATGATGGAGAAACGGAAAGGGAAGATAAACAAAGTATAAAATGGCAACGCTGAACTATATGACTTTAAATATTAATGGAATACATAACCAAATTAAAAGGAAGAAACTGCTAAATTTACTGAAAAAAGAAAAAATTGATATTGCATTTCTGCAAGAAACACATTTAACTGAATTGGAGCACAAGAAATTAAAGAGAGATTGGGTAGGACATGTAACAGCAGCGTCATATAATTCAAACGCAAGAGGAGTAGCTATATTAATTAGTAAAAATGTGCCAATTAAAATAGAAGAGGAAATAATAGATCCAGCAGGGAGATATGTAATGATAAAATGTCAGATATATTCGGAGTTTTGGAATTTACTCAATGTATATTCACCTAACGAAGAAGATCAAAAGTTTATGCAAGATATTTTTTGAAGATAGCAGATATGCAAGGGAACATATTAATAGGAGGGGATTTCAACCTGAATTTGGATTCAAACATGGACAAAACTGGGAAAAAAATTAACAGAAAGAACAAAGTAACCAAATTCATAATTAAATCGATGGAAGAAATGCAACTTTTGGATATATGGAGGAAACAACACCCAAATGAAAAGGAATATTCATGTTACTCGGCTAGACATAAAACATACTCAAGAATAGACCTATTTTTGTTATCAGCTCGTATGCAAGATAGAGTAAGAAAAACAGAATATAAAGCTAGAATATTATCGGACCATTCACCCTTGATATTGACAATAGAGTTAGAGGACATCCCTCCAAGAATGTACAGAGGGAGATTAAACCCCATGCTACTTAAAATGCAGGATTTTAGAGAATTCATTGAAAGACAAATTAAAATGTATTTTGAAATAAATACGAAATCAGTGAAAGATAAGTTTATACTATGGGATGCAATGAAAGCATTCATCAGAAGGCAAATAATAAGTTATGTAACCAAGATGAAGAAGGACTATAATTAGTAAACAGAGCAGTTGGAAAGGGAAATAGTAAATATAGAAAAAGAATTAGCAATGAAGGAAGATACAACTAAAAGAAGATAAGTGGCAGATAAAAAAAATAAAATATGAAACACTACAAACGTATAAGGTGGAGAAGAACATAATGAAGACAAAACAGAAATATTATGAACTAGGGGAAAAAACGCACAAAATTCTATCATGACAGCTTAAGACAGAACAAGCTAAGAAAATGGTATTGGCATCAAGGAAAAAAGACAAACAAATCACATATAATCCAACGGAGATCAATGAAAACTTTAGAGAATTCTATGAACAATTATACTAAACTGAAAATGAAGGGAAAGAAGGGAAAATAGATGAATTTTTAACTAAAATTGAACTACCAAAATTACAAATAGAGGAACAAAATAAATTAACAGAACCATTTGAAATAGTAGAAATACAAGAGATAATAAAAAAATTACCAAATAATAAAACACCAGGAGAGGATGGATTCCCAATAGAATTCTATAAAACATTTAAAGATTTATTAATTCCTCCCCTCCTGGAAGTAATCAACCAGATTGATAAAACACAAAGCTTACCAGATTCATGTAAAACAGCAATAATTACAGTAATACTAAAGCAAGGGAAAGATCCACTCGCACCAGTGTCATATAGACCAATATCATTACTTAACACAGATTATAAGATAATAGCTAAACTATTAGGAAACAGATTGGCAGAGTATGTACCTAAAATGGTAAATCTAGACCAAACTGGATTTATTAAAAAAAGACGCACAACAGACAATATTTGTAAATTTATTAACTTAATTCATGCAGTAGAAGGGAGTAAAGCGCCAACAGTAGCAGTTGCTTTAGACGCAGAGAAGGCCTTTGACAGAGTAGAATGGAATTATTTACTTAAAGTATTGCAAAAATTCAGTTTACCAGAGAAGTATATTAATTGGATTAAAGCATTATATAAGGGGCCATTGGCGAAAGTGACAGTAAATGGATATATATCAAAGCAATTTAACTTAAGCAGGTCAACACGGCAGGGATGCCCACAAACACCCTTATTGTTCGCATTAGCTATAGAACCACTTTTTTCTTTGGCTTGGCTTCGCGGACGAAGATTTATGGAGGGGGTAAAAAGTCCACGTCAGCTGCAGGCTCGTTTGTGGCTGACCAGTCCGATGCGGGACAGGCAGACACGATTGCAGCGGTTGCAAGGGAAAATTGGTTGGTTGGGGTTGGGTGTTGGGTTTTTCCTCCTTTGCCTTTTGTCAGTGAGGTGGGCTCTGCGGTCTTCTTCAAAGGAGGCTGCTGCCCGCCAAACTGTGAGGCGCCAAGATGCACGGTTTGAGGCGTTATCAGCCCACTGGCGGTGGTCAATGTGGCAGGCACCAAGAGATTTCTTTAGGCAGTCCTTGTACCTTTTCTTTGGTGCACCTCTGTCACGGTGGCCAGTGGAGAGCTCGCCATATAATACGATCTTGGGAAGGCGATGGTCCTCCATTCTGGAGACGTGACCCATCCAGCGCAGCTGGATCTTCAGCAGCGTGGACTCGATGCTGTCGACCTCTGCCATCTCGAGTACCTCGACGTTAGGGGTGTGAGCGCTCCAATGGATGTTGAGGATGGAGCGGAGACAACGCTGGTGGAAGCGTTCTAGGAGCCGTAGGTGGTGCCGGTAGAGGACCCATGATTCGGAGCCGAACAGGAGTGTGGGTATGACAACGGCTCTGTATACGCTTATCTTTGTGAGGTTTTTCAGTTGGTTGTTTTTCCAGACTCTTTTGTGTAGTCTTCCAAAGGCGCTATTTGCCTTGGCGAGTCTGTTGTCTATCTCATTGTCGATCCTTGCATCTGATGAAATGGTGCAGCCGAGATAGGTAAACTGGTTGACCGTTTTGAGTTTTGTGTGCCCGATGGAGATATGGGGGGGGCTGGTAGTCATGGTGGGGAGCTGGCTGATGGAGGACCTCAGTTTTCTTCAGGCTGACTTCCAGGCCAAACATTTTGGCAGTTTCCGCAAAGCAGGACGTCAAGCGCTGAAGAGCTGGCTCTGAATGGGCAACTAAAGCGGCATCATCTGCAAAGAGTAGTTCACGGACAAGTTTCTCTTGTGTCTTGGTGTGAGCTTGCAGGCGCCTCAGATTGAAGAGACTGCCATCCGTGCGGTACCGGATGTAAACAGCGTCTTCATTGTTGGGGTCTTTCATGGCTTGGTTCAGCATCATGCTGAAGAAGATTGAAAAGAGGGTTGGTGCGAGAACACAGCCTTGCTTCACGCCATTGTTAATGGAGAAGGGTTCAGAGAGCTCATTGCTGTATCTGACCCGACCTTGTTGGTTTTCGTGCAGTTGGATAATCATGTTGAGGAACTTTGGGGGACATCCGATGCGCTCTAGTATTTGCCAAAGCCCTTTCCTGCTCACGGTGCCGAAGGCTTTGGTGAGGTCAACAAAGGTGATGTAGAGTCCTTTGTTTTGTTCTCTGCACTTTTCTTGGAGCTGTCTGAGGGCAAAGACCATGTCAGTGGTTCCTCTGTTTGCGCGAAAGCCGCACTGTGATTCTGGGAGGATATTCTCAGCGACACTAGGTATTATTCTATTTAGTAGAATCCTAGCGAAGATTTTGCCTGCAATGGAGAGCAACGTGATTCCCCTGTAGTTTGAGCAGTCTGATTTCTCGCCTTTGTTTTTGTACAGGGTGATGATGGTGGCATCACGAAGATCCTGAGGCAGTTTACCTTGGTCCCAACAAAGCTTGAAAAACTCATGCAGTTTGGCATGCAGAGTTTTGCCGCCAGCCTTCCAGACTTCTGGGGGGATTCCATCCATACCTGCTGCTTTGCCACTTTTCAGTTGTTCGATTGCCTTATATGTCTCATCCAGGGTGGGAACCTCATCCAGCTCTAGCCTTAGGGGCTGTTGAGGGAGCTGGAGCAGGGCGGAATCTTGGACTGAGTGGTTGGTACTGAAAAGAAATTGGAAGTGTTCTGACCATCGGTTGAGGATGGAGATCTTGTCGCTGAGGAGGACTTTGCCGTCTGAGCTGCGCAGCGGGCTTTGGACTTGGGGTGAGGGGCCGTACACAGCCTTTAGAGCCTCGTAGAAACCCCTGAAGTCGCCAATGTCCGCGCTGAGCTGTGTTCGTTTGGCGAGGCTAGTCCACCACTCATTTTGGATCTCCCGGAGTTTGCGCTGAAGATGGCTGCATGCGCGACGGAAGGCTTGTATCTTCTCTGGACAGGACGGCTTTGTAAGGTGAGCCTGGTGGGCAGCTCGCTTCTTTGCCAGCAGCTCCTGGATTTCCTGGCTGTTTTCGTCAAACCAGTCCTTGTTTCTCCTGGAGGAGAAGCCCAGTACCTCTTCAGTGGATTGCAGTATGGTAGTCTTCAACTGATCCCAGAGGGTTTCAGGGGACGGGTCCGTGAGGCGGGTTGCAACGTCGAGCTATGCTTTGAGGTTTGCCTGGAAGTTTCCTCTCGCTTCGTCTGACTGCAGTTTTCCAACATTGAACCTCTTTCTGGGGGCTTTATTGTTCCTGGGCTTTGGCTTGAAGTGAAGGTTGAGCTTGCAGCGAACCAGCCGGTGGTCAGTGTGGCATTCCGCGCTAGGCATGACCCTGGTGTGGAGCACATCTTGTTTGTCACTTTCTCGCACCAGGATGTAGAACCACTAGCAGAATTGATAAGAACAGAAAATAAAATAAAAGGGATAAAAATAAAAGACAAGGAATATAAAATCAGTTTATTTGCGAATGATATTATAGCATACTTAACAGAACCAGAATTATAAATAAAAGAATTATATAAGAAATTGAAGGTTACAAAATTAACGTAAATAAAAGTGAAGCAATGCCAATGAATAATGCGGATTTCTCAAAATTTAAGAAGGAATCACCATTCAGATGGCAAATGCAAGCAATATGATACCTAGGTACACAAATAAATAAAATTCTCAACCATCTATATAAACTCAATTATTATCCACTAATGAAAAAATTACAAGACGATTTAGAGCATTGGAAAGATTTACCATTAACACTAATAGGAAGGATAAACTGTATTAAAATGAACATTTTCCCAAGGATATTATACCTATTTCAGGCATTGCCAATACACTTGACAGAGAAATTCTTCAAGGAATTAAAGAACATAATAAGGAAATTTTTATGGAAAGGTGGGAAACCGAGGATAGCACTAGATAAATTAACAGAATGGTATAAACAAGAAGGCTTACAACTGCCAAACTTTAAATATTATTATAGAGCCGCACAATTAAGATACCTATCAGATTTTTATCAAACAAGGGAAAAGCCAGATTGGACTAGATTAGAAGTAGATAAAATAGGGGAAAAGATACCTGAACACATATTATATAAATGGGATGAAAAATTGGTACAACGTAGGAGTTCTCCAGTATTACATCATCTACTCAATATTTGGAAAAAAGATTCATGTAGAAAGAAATAAAACAAATTACCAATTACCAAAACTAATATTGACGCAAAATAAGTTACTCCCTTTTACAATAGATAACCTTTCCTTTAGAGAATGGGAGAAAAAAGGGATCAAAAGAATAGAAAATTGTTTTTCAGGAAATAGATTATTATCCTTTGAACAAATGAAAGATAAATACAATATAACTCAAGATACAGTGCTGGCATATTACCAATTGAGATCCTACTTGAAGTACAAATTAGGAAGCAGTCTGAGGTTACCAGAGGGAAGTAACTTTGAATATGTGATTACAGATACAATGATAATCAAAAGATTTATAACAAATATGTATATTAAACTGCAAGAACAGTAGAATGAAGAAATAAATGGTAAAACTAAACAAAAATGGGAACAAGGTTTATATATAAAAATAAAAAAGGAAACATGGGAGAAGTTATGTTCTGGAACGATGAGAAATACAATAAATACGAGGTTACGTATGATACAATATAACTGGATACACAGGCTATACATTACACCTCAAAAGTTAAATAAATGGGACCCAACAGTATCTGACAGATGTTTTCGATGTAAAAGAGAAATGGGAACAACAATTCATGCAATCTGGGAATGTGAGAAAGTAGAAAAATTTTGGGAAGATCTAAACCATATATTAAATAAAATTACAGAAAACAATATACCAAAAAATCCAGAGATCTTCCTCCTAAGTAACATAAAGAAGAAAGAATTTGTAATTGATTTGGATGGTGCACAAAAAAGACTTGTTATGATAGCTCTAGCCGTAGCAAAAAAATGTATTATGTCAACCTGGAAATTGGAAGATAATTTCAAAAAAAAAATGGTATATAGAAATGAATAAATGTATTCCATTAGAAAAAAATAACATATATTTTAAGAAATAATATTGAAATATTTGAACAAATATGCGAGCCTTACATGAAACACAATAGAGAAAACCTACTGGGGACATTCACTACCTAAATTAACGAAAGGAGAAGGAAATGAAAAGAATTGACTCAGTGGAATTTCTTGTTTATTTTTATTGAATGACAACATTGTTTGAATGGTATAATGTATCTTAGATTTTGTACTTTAAATGGATGGGGGTGGAGGTAGGGAGGGAGGGATGGGAGGAGGGAGGGGGGAGAAAATGGTACTGTATATATTTGAAAAGGAAAATGTATGTATCTTGGTCAATGTGGTTTATGGTGTGAAAAATTTAAAAAAAATTAAAAAAAGAAGAGACTATACACATCTACTCTATCTATTTCCTTCATAAATTTATATACCTCTATCAAATCGCCTCTCAACCTTTTGCATTCCAATGAATAAAGACCCAGTCTACTCAAACTTTCTCCGTATTCTACATACTGCAATCCAGGAAACATTTTAGTAAATCTTCTCTGCACCCTCTCTACCTTATTGATATCCTTCCTATAATTTGGAGACAAGAACTGCACACAATATTCCAAACCTGGCCTCAACATTTCCTCCCACCTCCTATATTCTATGCTACGATTTATAAGGCCACCATACCAAAAGCCTTCTTCACCAGCCTATCTACATGAGTCGCCACCCTCAAAGAACGCTGAACCGTTATTCCAAGATCTCTTGGGTCTTCTGCATTCATCAACACCCCCTCCCCTTCACTTCATTTTGTGTATTTTTCCCAAAATGAAGTACATCTCTCTTCTCTACATTAAACTCCATCTGCCACCATTCAGCCCTCTCTTCTAAGCCGTCCAAATCCTTCTGCAGTCCACAAAAACCCTCCTCACTATCCACAACACCCCCACTTTTGTATCATCCACATATTTACTACCCAATTTACCACACCATCATCCAAATCATTCATGTAAATGATGAACAATAAAGGACCCAAAACCGATCCCTGAGGCACACCGCTGGTCACTGACTTCCATCCTCACAGACAGTTGTCCACCATGACTCTCTGGTGCCCATCTGACTACCTCAACATCTATCCCTAGTGACTGAACCTACCTCACCATGTGGAACCTTATCGAAAGCCTTACTGAAATCTAAACAGACCACGTCTACTGCTCTACCTTCATCAACTTTTCTATTCACTTCCTCAAAAAATTCAACAAGATTTGTCAAACATGACTTCCCATCACAAACCCATGTTGGATGGCGCTGATCAATCCCTGCCCCTCTCGATACTTATACATATTATCCCTAAAAATACTTTCCATTAGTTTACCCACCACCGATGTCAAAATTACTGGCCAATAATTGCTGGGCCTACACCTTAAGCCCTTTTTAAACAGAGGAACCACATTTGCAACACACCAATCCCACGGCACCACACCCTCCTCCAGTGACTGTGGAAAAATCACTGTCAGAGCCTTTGCTATTTCCTCCCTGACTTCCCTTAAGGTCCTGGGGAAAATTCCATCGGGATCTGGAGACCTATCCAGCTTTATATACCTCAGAGGTTCGAACACCCCCTCTTTGCTGATCCCTATGTTTTCCATAACTACCCCTTTTGCCTCACTTATCCTACACAATTCCATAGCCCTTTCCCTAGTGAATACCGATGAGAAGAACTCATTCAATATCTCTCTAATCTCATTTGGCTCCTTACATGCTCCGATTCTCCAGTGGACCAATTCTATCCTTCACTCTCCTTTTGCTATTCACATAGCATAAACCCTTCGGATTTACTTTCACTCTATTTGCTTTTCCCACCTTGTAACTTCTTTTCGCGTTCCTAATTTCCTTCTTAAGCTTCTTTCTACAATCTCTGTATCTTTCAAGCATCTCGTCCATCCCTTGCTTCCCGTATTTAATGTAAGCCTCCCTCTTGACTTGAACCAACTTCCTAATCTCTCTTGAAAACCACAGCTCTCTTGAACATCTGGCCCTGTCTTCTATCCTTACAGGAACATAAAGATTCTACACCTTCAAAATCTCACTTTTAAATTCTCCTCCACCTCCTTCACAAAAAAAAACAAATCAGCCCAAACCACACCCTCCAAATCCCTTCTCATTTCATCAAATCTGGCTTTCCCCCACTCAAAGACCTTCATCATCGGACCAGACCTATCCCTTTCCATAATTATGCGGAAACTAATGGTACCATGATCACTGGATCCAAAGTGCTCCCCAACAGTAGGTCCAACACTCCCCCCTCTCTCGTGGATACCTCAACATATTGCTGCATCAAGCTATCCTGCACACATTTGACAAATTCTAAGCCACCCAGGCCTTTCACTGACGGCGTCTCCCAATCTATATTAGGAAAATTAAAATCCCCAACTAACACAACTCTGTGCTTATTGCACACCTCAGCTATTTCCTCCCACATTTGCTCCTCTAGTTCTCACTCCCCACTAGGTGGTCTATAATACACCCCTATAATTGTAACCTCACTTTTTCTATGTTTTCATTCCACCCACACCGCCTCCCTCGACGAGCCCTTCAATCTATCACGCCTCACCACTGCTGTAATATTTTCCCTGACAAGTAATGCCACACACCCCCTTAACCCTCCCCCCCCCCACCCCTCCAATTCTCTCACATCTAAAGCAGCAAAATCCTGGAATATATAAGTGCCAATCACATCCCTCATACAAACACATCTCACTAATATCCACCACATCATATTGCCAAGTGTCTATCCCACCTTCAGCTCGTCCACCTTACTTTTGATAGAGTTGAATGGAGATACTTGTTTGAAATTTTGGAAAGGTTCAATTTTGGTTTTGGACTGAATTCCTGGATTAAGTTACTTTATTTTAAACCAACTGCAGTAGTTATTACGAATGATCTCAAATCTTCGCCACTCACATTGTTTCGATGTACTAGACAAGGCCGTCTCCTCACACTTCACTTTTTAATCTGGTGTTAGAACCCCTTGCAATTGCACTCCGTAATTCAAATGAGATTCAAGGAAGAGATAAAGGACATCGTCTCTCTAGATGCAGATGATCTTCTAGTCTCTATTTGAGATCCTGCTCGTTCTATCCCTGCGATGCTCGCTTTTCTATCACATTTTGGGAGGGTTTTCTGGATATAAACTACATTTTCATCAAACTGAATTATTCCCAATCAACTCACATGATCCTATTTATGACAATATACCATTTAAGATTGTTAAAGAGTATAGTACATACTTAGGTGTTAAAATCACCAGGAAATTTAAAGATTTGTTTAAATTAAAATTTGCTCCTTTATTCACTTTTGTGAAGCAATCTTTTACTTGATGGACCCTGTTGACTTTGTCTTTGGTTGGCCGTATTAATGCTGTTGAAATGATAACATTACTTTGTCATGTACCTATTTCAGCTGTCCCAATTTTTATTCCGAAATCTTAATTTGATGATATTGATTTGAAGAATTAATCTTTGATGACTAATGAAACTGATGGGCTTTTATTAACTATAGACTGGAACAGCCGTCAACCTCATTAACTGATCAAGGCAAACAAAGAATTATGGGTAGGATCGGTCTCGGGAGGCATTTCCTGTCAGCAGCACCCAATCACAGCATGACAGCGGTTTACCACACTATTATATTTCGAATGGTGAGGGCATCAGACTGAATCAGCTTCACTTGCAGAAACCTAAGAAGGAGGGAGGTCTGGCCTTATGGAATTTGAGATTTTGCTATCGGGCACTTAATATTCGCTGTATGATTTTTTGGGTTTATGACTTGGATAAATTTGATCGTCCACTCTGGGTAGATTTGGAATTGAAATCTGTCCAGAATAATTCCTTAGCTTCTTTTTAGTGTCAGCGTTACCTTTTAGACGACCTCAGATCAGTAAGTAGATTTCCAAACCCGTGTCCTCTTGTTGCGATAATTCCCATCTTGGGAAAAACCTTCTCACTATTCACATCATCAATGCCTCTCATCATCTTAAACACCTCCATCATGTCCTCTCATCCTCTGTCAGTCCAAGGTGAAAAGCCCGAATTGACTCACCTGCTTTCATTAGGCATGCTCTCTAAATCAGGGAACATCCTTGGAAATCTCCTCTGCACACTTTCTATGGTTTCCACATCCTTCCAGTAGTGAGGTGACCAGTATTGAGCACTCTACTCCAACTGGGGTCTGACCATGGCCCTATATCACTGCAACATTACGTCGTGGCTCCTAAATCCAATTCCACGATTAATCAAGGCCAATACACTGATCAGCTTCTTAATCACAAAATCAACCTGCACAGCTGCTTGAGTCTCCTACGGACTCGGACGTCAAGATCCCTCTCATCCTCTACCCTGCCAAGAGTCTTCCCATGAAAACTATATTCTGCCATCCTTTAACAAACTGTTTAAAGACAGCTCGGAGGAGTTGGTAGCAGGACTAGGCAGCAGTACCATGTGGGAGAGCACTGTGTCTCCACTGGCTGAACACGCTAGATTTGTACAAGTGACAACGTTGCCATTTCTCAACACAGTTTGCCAGTGATATCTGATCCCAAGAGACAAGGGATAGACACTGTAGAGAGCTGATAGTGAAATCAGTGGCCAAACCTAGTGGCTGAGGACATCAGCATATGTGGGGGCTGCACAGTTGGAATCTTGGGGCAGAAAGGGCGAGAGGAATATTATTCATCCTAGCTCTGCCTCCTAGAATCTTGTAGACCTCTATTAAGTCTCCTTTCATCCATCTTCACTCCAAAGAGAAAAGTGTCAGCTCTGGTTAAGACTTACTTTCCTATCCAGGCAAATTCCTGGGAACTCTGTTCTGCACCCTCTCCATAGCTTCCACATCCTTCCTATAATGGATGATGGTAGATGGGGATAGAGGGGGTGGGACAGATGATGGATGGAATCTGCAGTTCTCTATCCTCACAGTCACATCAAAGTGAGGTTAATTACTCCCTGACCAACAGGTGATCTCTCTCGGACCAACAGGTGAATCGACCCTGACCTACGTGTGACCCCTGTCCAATAGGTGACCACTCTCTGATCAAAAATTACCTGTCCCTAACCAACAGGTGACCTCTGAACAGCAGGAGATATCTCCCTGACCTACAGGTGACCCATGACTAATAGATGACCTCCTGACCAAAAGAAGACCTCTCCCTGACCCACAGGAGACCCCTCGACCACAGGTAACACCTTCCTGACCAACAAATGACCCCCTGACTAACAGGTGACTTGACCAACAAGTGACCACTGCTTGACCAACATATGACCCTGACCAACAGGTGATGTCTCCCTGACTAACATGTAGACTCCTTCCTGACCAATGTAGACTCCTTCCTAACCACCAAGTGACTCTCTCTGACCAATGGATCACCCCAGGCTAACAGGTGACACCTGACTAACAGTTGATTCCTGAACAAGATGACCCCTGACCAAAAGCTGACCTTGAACAACAGCTGATCTCTGACCAACAGGTGACCCTTAACAAACAGGAGACCTCTCCCTGACCAACAGTTCATTTCTCCCTCATCAACATCTGACCACTGACCAACAGTTGACACTTGACCCATTGGTAACCCATGGTCAATATGTGGTCCCTCTCTCATGTATAAAAACAACTGACCTTCTCCAGCAAACCATCAAAGTCCGTCTGCCGGTTCATCTGTTGTTTTTAGGTAAGCAAGAACCCTTTAATGACTTTTTTGTGCACTCTTCAAAGGCCTTGCAAAAGGAATCAAGAGACAGTATGTCTCTTGCTGTTGCTTTAAAGACAATAGTCTATTCAACCTTAACGTCAATTCAGTAAACACCAACTTGTGAAATCTCCAGTGCTGTTCTTTACAACTTCTGCAAAGTCACTGTGGATATAAATTCTTCAGTATTTCAAATAAGATCTGCTTTAAAGTGTGTGTATGTACATAACCTGCTCTATGTTTCCCAATTTATCTCCCAAAAATATTTCTATATATTCTGTCACATGCCCAACAGGAGATCTCTCTCTGACCAATAGGTGACCACCATATGCAGGCCATTTGAGTCCACGTTGGTCGCCAGGGTTAACTGGCCCAACCTATCCCCCATCCCTTTTACAGTCACAATGGACTACCTGAAGGTACTGGGGATCTGGTTTGGAGGGGTTGAGGCATGCACTAAGAATTGAACAGAGCAATCATTAAGGTCCTCCAAAAATGGTCATTGTGACTTTTGACCAACAGGTGACTTCTCCCTGACCAATATGTGACCCTTGACCAACAGATAACCCCTGACCAAGTGATCCACTGCATAACCAAGAGAAAACCTTTCCCTCACCCAAACGGGGCCCCTGTCCAACAGGTGACTATAACCTGCCAACAGGTGATGCCGGATCCACCTTTGAGCCTGCCCTGACCCACAAGTGGCCCATAACCAACAGGTGACTCCTGATTCATAGAAGACATCTTGCTGACCCACAGGTGGCCCTGACCCACAGGTGATTCCTTCCTGATCAATAGATGAATCCTTCCTGACTAACACGTGACTTTTCACCAAACAGAATTCTACCTAGCCAAAAGGTGACCCCTGACCTGCAGGTCACCTCTTCCTGACCAGCAGGTAACCCTTGACCAACAGGTAACTAACTACTCCTTGACCAAACATGCCCTGTCCTGACCTAGATGTCCACTTGACCAACAGATGACCTGTCCCTAACCAATTCATGACCATTGTCCAGCAGGTGACAACCTGACCAACTGGCAACCACTCTCTGAATAACAGGTTACCCCTGATGAACAGATCACCTCTCCCTGACCAACAGGTGACCTCGGAACAACGGGTGACCCCTGAACAACACATGACATCTGAATAACACGTCCCCTTCAAAAACATACTGGGGTGTAGGTCAATGGGGTGTAAGGACTTGTAGGACCGAATTGGTGGCCTGTTACAGTGCTGTTTGTCTAATTATAAAAATTAAAGAAAAACAGGTGACCCCCTCCCCAAGAGTTAACTCTGCCTGAGCAACAGAGTGAGGAGTCTGAGGAGATTTGAGATGTCACCAAAGACTTGCCAATTTCTACCGTTTGCATCACCTGAGCTGCCAATACACAAGACAAGAAAAGGCAACAGAATGTTGTGAACTCAGCCAGTGCCACCATGGGCATTAGTCCCCACTCCATCGAGGACATTTACAAGAGGCGGTGTCTCAAGAAACCAGCCACTATCCTCAAGGATCCCCACCACCTGGGCCATGCCATCTTCTCACTGCTACCATCGGGATGGAGGAACAGAAGCCTGATGAACACCCAACAGAACAGGACAGCTTCTTCCCCTCTGCTCACAAGAGCCCGATAGCTATTTAATTAACACTGTTCTTGAAGCTTGGGGTGGGGGGAGGTGGTGTCAGGCAGAAGGTTTGTGAACTACGACCACCTGCAACCTTGAGACATGGCCTTGTGACCCTCGCTGTGCCAGTGCTGTCAGGCGTGGGGTTGGCCATGGTTGGAGCATGCTGGGAGCAGCACCGTGCATGCTGGGAGCAGTGCCAGGCATTCTAAGGGCAACAAAGTGCCGACTGTGATGGCTATTTTTGTGAGAACAGCCTTCTACTCAAAACAGAGATGCTGCATGAGGGAGAGTTGACTCTTGAAGAGGTTTGTCAGTTGTCACCTCAGTGGCTGGCATATTCAAAGTGTTTTATTCTGTGTAACAAGGCAATAAACTGATAACATCTATGAAGAAGGCAACAGTATTGCGAGCCTGCATCATTTCAAAGCCTTTGGTTCCTTCTGGCTGCCTTGCCGACTCCTGATACATATTTTTACAGGATGCAACTTCATCCACTTCTGAGTGGTTCCCTCAATTCCAGATCTCTCAAGGTTGCCCTTGCAGGTTGATAGGATCGTTCAGAAGGCTTATGGTATTCTGGCCTTCATTAGTTGGAGATTGAGCTCAAGAGTTGAGAGGTCACGTTACAGCTCGAGAAAACTGGTTAGACCACAATTAGAATATTGTGTTCAGTTCTGGTTTCCTTATTACTGGAAGCTTTGGAGAGGGTAAATGTAAATGTTTCACTATCATCATGTAACACTACATTTAGAATGTAACATACATGAAATTCTTTAACTTTTTTCTACCGGAAGGCGGACAGAGTGTTGCCCATTTCTCCAGTGCCCCTCAGAATCCTACAGCACCGGGTGTCCCTAGGCAGTCTCCCCTCCAAGTCCTGACCAGTCCTGAGCCTGCTTTGCTTCCAAGATCAGGCAATCTCAGGCATATTCAGGTTATTAGGGTGCAGAGAAGATTTATAGGAGGTTGCCTGAACTGAAAAATGAGGCAAGCTTAACAGAGCTAGGGCTTTTCCCTTTGGAGTGAAGAAGGATAAGTGGTGACAATAGAGTCCTACAAGATTATGAGGGCATTGGTAGGGTGGACAGGCGGCAACATTTTCCTGGGGTGAGAGGGGCAAATACCAGAAGACAGAGAAGTGTTAATGAGATTCTTTCTCAGAAAGGATGTGATGTTGTTGGAGATGGTGCAGAGATTTACTAGGATGATTCCTGGAATGCAGGGGCTGGCGTATGAGGAACATTTGGCACCACAAGGGTTGTATACGTTGGAGTATAGGTGAATCTCATAGAGATCTTTTGAATATTGAAAGATTTTGACAGAGAGAATGCAGATTAGATGTTTCCCTTGATAGGTGAATTGAGGACAAGGGTCATCGTCTTAAAATTAGAAATTATTCATAGAGGAGGAACTTCTTTCGTCAGAGGGTCGTGGATCTGTGGAACTCACAGCCGCACAAGGCAGTGGAGGCCAGATCACAAGGAGAATTTAAGTAGGAAATAGATAAGTATCTCATTAGTAAGGGTATCAAGGGACCTGGGGAAAAGGCTGGAAATCAGGTGTTCAGCTGAGTGTAGAGTCATGGAACAGACTCGATGGGCCTAATGACCTGCTTCTGTCCCTTTACATTGTGATCAGATTTCCGAATGTTCAACGAACCATAGACACGATCTCATATTCTCTTCTTTTGAAAATGTAATTTATAGCAATATTTGCACCTATGATACTGCTGTGGAACAATAAATTGCGTGAAATGTTCATGAGAATAAATTCGGATCTGGATTCTGCATTGTTCCAAAACAAGGTCTAATTAATAGAGTAGAGATACATGCTCCATTTGTGTCTGGTGGACTTTGCTTATTGTTGTACACTACTCTGATCTCGAATGATGGATGCCAGTGTAAGTTTGTTGTCTGTCTCAGTTGCTATTGTATGTGTGTCGTCAACTTCCAAAATGGCTATCCCCATGGTTTGCACGCAGTCGCCGTTGGAGTTGACGTTAACCCTATCCGTCGTGCTCGAGCCCCCACTATGCTATTTTCCACGACTAGAAATGGGACCAGAGGTGACACAGTCCAAGTTGGCGATGGCCGTTGTTCACATGAAGCACTGGAAGGGTAAGATCTGGCCTTACGCACTTATGCTTAGGGTCCCTTTCTTCCGCAGCTGAAACTGGCTGCGCTTCTGGCATGTCAGCTCTTTCATGGATGCTTTATCTGGGAGTGAGATGGGTAGAAGTTGGGGAATATCTTTGATAGGGTTAGACCATAAGATTTAATGCATGCAGTTACCAGATTCTGGAGTTCTGTTTTGATTTTCAGAGAGATTTTGTTACCCTTTAGGCTGTGAAGTTCCTGCTGCATTTCAGTCAATGGAAATCATTTCTAGACTGGACTGGGGCTGTGCCAACAGAGAGGCTGGGTCGAGAGGAACTGTTCGCCCTGGAATGACAGAGGCTGGGGGGTGACTTGAGAGAGGCTTAGAAAATAGAAAGGACATGTGCCAAGCATAGAGAAATGTAATGTATTAATATGAACGTTACAGTCTGGTGTCCCATGACACACTTGACTCCAATCACACCCAATTAACCTGCCAACCCTGTATGTTTCGAAGGGTGGGAGGAAACCAGAGCACCTGGCAAAAAGTCACACAGGTCATGGGGAGAAAATACAAACCCTTCACAGCCTAACCAGGGGACACAACACAAACTCTGCCCACGTCACTCTTCACTCTGTCCTTTCATTTACACTTGTGGCTGCTCTCACTCAATCCCTCTGTTCATTAAACAGTTCTCCTGTCCCATTTCAGATTCAAGATTCCTTTCTTGTAATATGGCACGAGATTTGCTTTAATCTGTCCTAAGTCACAGAACAGCAGTAATCATCAAGAATCCGCACCACCCAGCACACGCTCTTTAATCGCTGCTACCATCAGGAAAGAGGTATTGATGCCACAAGCCCCACACCACCAGGTTCAGGAACAGCTGCTCCCCCTCCACTATCAGACTCCTCAACGACAAACTCAATCAGGGACTCATTTAAGAATTCTTAATTGTGCACTTTATTGAGTTTTTCTTTTATTCTCTCTGGATTGCAGTTTGTTTACATTTATTATTTGCTTACAGTTAGAAACATAGAACACTGCAGCACAGAAAACAGGCTGTTCAGCCCCTCTAGTCTGTTCCAAAATATTATTCTGCTAGTCCCATTGACCTGCACCCAGTCCATAACCCTCCAGATCTCTCCCATCTGTGAATCTATTCAATTTATTCAAGAGTGAGCAGGCATTCACCATGACAGATGGCAGTTCATTCCACACTCCCACCATTTTCTGAGTTCTCCCTAATGTTCCCCAAATTCCTTTCTCCTTTCACCCTAAAGCCATGTCTTCTCCTAATCTGTGGAAAGAGCCGACTCTCATTTACTGTCTATTCCCCAGAATTTTGTAAACCTCGATCAAATCTCTCCTCGTTCTTCGACGCTACAAGCAATAAAGTCCTAACCTGTTTAATCTTTCCCTATAACTCAACTCCTGAAGACCTGGAAACGTCCTAGTAAATCTTCTCTGCCCTCTTTCAATCTTACTGATATCCTTCCTGTAGTTAGACGACCCAGAACTGCACACAGTACTCCAGATTTGACCTCGCCAACATATTATACAACCTCATCATAACTTCCCAACTCCTCTATCAATACTTTGATTTATGAAGGCCAAGAATGCCAAAACTTTCTTTGCAACCTTTAGTTCTTTACATGAGAACATTGAGTCCAGTTGTGTTTGCACGACCAATAAGTGGTAATTCTGCCTGACCCACAACAAAAATGATCTGAGGGTTGTATGTGATGTCATGTATGTACTCGGACAATAATTCTGAAATCTGAATGTTCCTGACACTGGGGCTTTGAATTAAAGGAGAGGTTGGATAGACTGGGACTGTTCTCCTTCGAGTGTAGGAGGATGAGGGGGACCTCAGAGATCTTGAAATCTTATGTTAATTCACCTTTTTCCCCAACATGTAACATCAGAGGACATAGATTTAAATTGAGAGGGGAAAGATTTAAAAAGGACCTGAGGGGCATAATTTTCACCCAGAGGGCGGCGGGGCAAGTGGAACGAGCTGCCAGAGGAAGTGGTAAAGCCGGGGACTATTGTAATGTTTTAAGGACATTTACCCAGGTACAGATTCAGACGGATACGGGCTAAATGCAGGTGAATGGAACCAGTTGAAGAAGACAACTTGGGTTTCAGGGTCGAGCTGGTCTGAAGGGTTGGTCTCTGTGGATTACAATTCCACGAGTCTCTGATATCAGTGACTGCACAATCTCTTCCATAGAAAACTCCAGCAGAACAACAGGCCTTTTGGCCCTTTTAGTCTGTGCTGAACTATTATTTTATACAGATCAAACTGACCTGCACCTCGAACATAGCCCTCTCATCAAGGTACAAGCCCAAAGTTTTATTAACTATTAAAATCAAGCCGGCATTCACCACTTCAGCTGGCAGTTGGTTCCATTCTCCCACCACTCTCTGTGTGAAGAAGTTCCCCCCAAATGTTCCCTTTCAACATTTCACCTTTCATTCTTGACCCATGCCCTCTGGTTCTTATCTCACCTTAACTCAGTGGATAAAAAGCCTGCTTGCATTTGTTCCATCTACATCGCTCAGAATTCTGTGTCCATGTAAGCAGAACAGTGCAGCGGAAGCGTGCTGGGCCCACAACCCAGAGGGCGATGGATCTAGATATTCTTTGGGTGCCATGGTTGGCTTAGCAGTTATCACAACTCTTTTCATCGCCAGCGATTGGGCCCAGGGTTCCAATCACGTGCTATCTGCAAAAAGTTTATACTGTGAGAGATTATGCTATATTTTATATTGGTTATAGATATGTTTTAAAATGAGATAAATTGTGGCAGGTTTTTTAGTGGAGGTCACATACAAACACTTCAAAACAGATCTCATTTAAAATGCCAGAGCTCTCCTCAAGGCAGACAGTCCAGGCTTCGGGTGCCTTTGCAAAAACTTTGAAGAATGGCTATAAGGATTTCACAAGTACGGGTTAATTCGACCTGCTGTGGAGTGATGGATTCTTGTTTTGGAAAGCAGCAGATGAACAAACTCAGAGGATTAGCTCTGGTGCCGCAGTCTGAGTGCAGTTGGCTGTTCCCAGAGGATCATGTGGTTTTCTCTGTGTGAGTGAGAGAGAGAGAGAGAGAGTGGAGAGAGAGCGAGAGAGAGAGAGAGAGAGAGAGAGAGAGAGAGAGAGAGACAGAGAGAGAGAGAGAGAGAGAGACAGAGAGAGATTTGAGTTCTCCAGTTCTGCAGTAGCTGGGACTGGAACAGGACAAGGTGGCAGCTTGTGGAAAACCCCATTTGGAAGATGGGTTGGGAGTCCTGACTTCAGCCTGGTCAAAGCCCTTGTGGTCCACACAAGAGGAGATGTCTGGCTGTATAATGTTACACTTGAAATAAGGGAAACACAAAAGGAATAGTGTGGTGACCTGTCTGATGATATGCTGCAGTACCTAACTCGGCCACTAGGTGGCGCAGAGACTCGGCACCCGGCCTAATGACATCCATCTCTCTCTCTCTCTCCCCCTCCCTCTCTCTCACGACCCCCGGGACCACTGTAAACACAGCAAGCAGCCAACTACATCTTTATGTGAGTGAAATAAAGCTGTGTGGCCCCAAACACTATTGTGCCTGTGTTTTCCTTTGATGCATCCTGCCACAATTTTTTCCACTCACATAAAATTTGGGTGATCACACCCAAGCACGACGAGGAGATCGAGGAGGAGGTCAAGCCTTTCATGGTTCAGATGTGTGCGAGCCCCCCTCCCCCAAACCTGGTGGAGTTTGGCTCAGACACAGGGATGAGAGTGAGGACGCCAGACCCTCAGTGGACATCTACCAGGTAACGCCAGTCACCAGGGAGTCCCACATCCATCAGTGGAAGCGACAGTCCCCAGCCCCAGCACAATCGGGGCACTTAGAAATGAATCAACGGCAGCACTGGATGCTATGGCCGGAAAGCCTGGAACTAGACCCCTGAGACCCTTGCATACGCACGCATTTCAGTCACTGCAGACATTGTTTCCTGAATCACAGTCACGTGCTGATGCCCACTGCCCACCCAGAAGACCTTTTCATGCAGCTGGTGGCCCAGCTGGGAGACCTCCTGTACACATTAGTCCAGAACTGCGCCTCATACAGGGAGGCTATGGACATGCTCCAGTCCCACTATCTCCAAGGGGGAGGTGAAGTTCACACGAGACACTGTCTCCTAACCAGAAGACAGCAACCAGGGGAGTCCTTCCGGGATTTCATGCTCTCAGTAAGAGCCCCAGCACGGGCATACAACTTCTGTGCTAGAATAGCACAGCAAATAGCACAGGACCTGATGAGGGACACTCTGGTGGCAGGGGTCCGGTCAAACAAAATCCGCCAGCGGCTATTAGAACAAAGCACGGTGTCCCTGGAAGAGACTTTTAGGGTGGCAAAGGCAATGGGAGATGGCTAGAAACAACCTTGGGGAATACCTTCCCAACCACAACGCCAAGCACATCATTCCAACTCTGCTAGATTCGCTGACACCCCGCCAAGATCGGGCCGAGAATATGGAGATGACAACGGCTGCAGCAATGGCAGCTCAGCTAGATGTGACCTATAGATGCCAGTTCTGTGGCCAAAACCCCCACCCCTAGGACGCTGCCCAGCAATAGACGCGGACTGCTCGAAATGTAGAAAACAAAGCCATTATGCTCGGGTCTGCAGGAGCCCATGGGCGACCACCAAGACACATTGTCATGTAAATAGGCGGCAGGATAGCTCTGGTTCTTCCTCAGGTCAGCCAGGAAGGAATGTCATGTGCACCCAGAGGGAGCAGCTACCTTGAACCTTGGATCCAGAGGAGGAACACCACCATGATGGAGATCTTGAGGAGACCGAGGAGAGCACAATGGATTCCCTGAGGATCAATCAGATGAGTCCACACAATTTGTCAGAGGCTATGGTCTCCGTGCGGCAGTGACTGTGACACGAGGTACAAAATGGGAAGATGGACTGCAGACTGAGTCTGATACTGTGACATGAGGTTCAGAGTGGGGAGCATGTTTAATGGTGATGTACGGCAATCTTTGCCAGATACTGTGACACCAAGTTTAGAGTGGGGAGAAGGGTCAACGGTGATGTACGACACCGGGTTCATAGTGGGGAGGTTTATCAGTGAAGTACGCGAAACTGGCATATACTGTGACACCAGGTTCAAAGTGGGCAGAAGGTTTAACGGTGATACAGGATACACTGTTGCAGAACCAGTGACACCGGTTTGACAGTAGTGAGAAGGTTTAACCGTGATGTATGGTAGACTGAGACGGATACTGTGAGACCGGGTACACATTAGTGAGACGGTTTAACAGTGAGGTTCAATGAACTGTGGCAGGTACTGTGACACCAGGTTCACAGTGCGGAGGAGATTTAAGGTGACACACGATACATTGTTGCAGAAACGGAGACACGGAGTTAACAGTGGGGAGAAATTTTAATGGTGAATTTCGGGAGATTGAGGCAGATATTATTTGACCGGGTTCACAGTCGGGAGAAGGTTTCACGGTGATGAATGGTAGAATGAGGCAGACACTGTGAAACCGGGTAAACAGAGGGGAGAGGATTTAGCAGTGATATACAGTAGACTGAGGTAGATATTGTGACACCGTGTTTGGGAGAAGGTTTATCAGTGATGTAAGATCATCCTGTCCAGAGAAAAAACAAGCCTTCCGTCGCGCATGCAGCCATCTTCAGCGCAAACTCCGGGAGATCCAAAATGAGTGGTGGACTAGCCTCGCCAAACGAACACAGCTCAGCGCGGACATTGGCAACTTCAGGGGTTTCTACGAGGCTCTAAAGGCTGTGTACGGCCCCTCACCCCAAGTCCAAAGCCCGTTGCGCAGCTCAGACGGCAAAGTCCTCCTCAGCGACAAGATCTCCATCCTCAACCGATGGTCAGAACACTTCCAATCTCTTTTCAGTACCAACCGCTCAGTCCAAGATTCCGCCCTGCTCCAGCTCCCTCAACAGCCCCTAAGGCTAGAGCTGGATGAGGTTCCCACCCTGGATGAGACATATAAGGCAATCGAACAACTGAAAAGTGGCAAAGCAGCAGGTATGGATGGAATCCCCCCAGAAATCTGGAAGGCTGGCGGCAAAACTCTGCATGCCAAACTGCATGAGTTTATCAAGCTTTGTTGGGACCAAGGTAAACTGCCTCAGGATCTTCGTGATGCCACCATCATCACCCTGTACAAAAACAAAGGCGAGAAATCAGACTGCTCAAACTACAGGGGAATCACGTTGCTCTCCATTGCAGGCAAAATCTTCGCTAGGATTCTACTAAATAGAATAATACCTAGTGTCGCCGAGAATATTCTCCCAGAATCACAGTGCGGCTTTCGCGCAAACAGAGGAACCACTGACATGGTCTTTGCCCTCAGACAGCTCCAAGAAAAGTGCAGAGAACAAAACAAAGGACTCTACATCACCTTTGTTGACCTCACCAAAGCCTTCGACACCGTGAGCAGGAAAGGGCTTTGGCAAATACTAGAGCGCATCGGATGTCCCCCAAAGTTCCTCAACATGATTATCCAACTGCACGAAAACCAACAAGGTCGGGTCAGACACAGCAATGAGCTCTCTGAACCCTTCTCCATTAACAATGGCGTGAAGCAAGGCTGTGTTCTCGCACCAACCCTCTTTTCAATCTTCTTCAGCATGATGCTGAACCAAGCCATGAAAGACCCCAACAATGAAGACGCTGTTTACATCCGGTACCGCACGGATGGCAATCTCTTCAATCTAAGGCGCCTGCAAGCTCACACCAAGACACAAGAGAAACTTGTCCGTGAACTACTCTTTGCAGATGATGCCGCTTTAGTTGCCCATTCAGAGCCAGCTCTTCAGCGCTTGACGTCCTGCTTTGCGGAAACTGCCAAAATGTTTGGCCTGGAAGTCAGCCTGAAGAAAACTGAGGTCCATCAGCCAGCTCCCCACCATGACTACCAGCCCCCCCACATCTCCATTGGGCACACAAAAGTCAAAACGGTCAACCAGTTTACCTATCTCGGCTGCACCATTTCATCAGATGCAAGGATCGACAATGAGATAGACAACAGACTCGCCAAGGCAAATAGCGCCTTTGGAAGACTACACAAAAGAGTCTGGAAAAACAACCAACTGAAAAACCTCACAAAGATAAGCGTATACAGAGCCGTTGTCATACCCACACTCCTGTTCGGCTCCGAATCATGGGTCCTCTACCGGCACCACCTACGGCTCCTAGAACGCTTCCACCAGCGTTGTCTCCGCTCCATCCTCAACATCCATTGGAGCGCTCACACCCCTAACGTCGAGGTACTCGAGATGGCAGAGGTCAACAGCATCGAGTCCACGCTGCTGAAGATCCAGCTGCGCTGGATGGGTCACGTCTCCAGAATGGAGGACCATCGCCTTCCCAAGATCGTATTATATGGCGAGCTCTCCACTGGCCACCGTGACAGAGGTGCACCAAAGAAAAGGTACAAGGACTGCCTAAAGAAATCTCTTGGTGCCTGCCACATTGACCACCGCCAGTGGGCTGATAACGCCTCAAACCGTGCATCTTGGCGCCTCACAGTTTGGCGGGCAGCAGCCTCCTTTGAAGAAGACCGCAGAGCCCACCTCACTGACAAAAGGCAAAGGAGGAAAAACCCAACACCCAACCCCAACCAACCAATTTTCCCTTGCAACCGCTGCAATCGTGTCTGCCTGTCCCGCATCGGACTGGTCAGCCACAAACGAGCCTGCAGCTGACGTGGACTTTTTACCCCCTCCATAAATCTTCGTCCGCGAAGCCAAGCCAAAGAAGAAAGAAGATAAATAGGGGAAGATACTGTGACAACAGGTTCACAGTGGGAAGGAGGTTTAACGGTGATACACAGGAGACTGAGGCAGATACTGTGAGACAGGATTCACAGTAGTGTGAAGGTTTAACAGTGATATACAATAAACTGTGACATGTACTGTAACACCGGGTTCGTAGAGGGTAGAAGTTTTATTTTTGATGTGACAGTAGATTGAGACAAATAGTGTGACATCGGGTTCACAGTAGTGAGACGGTATAACATTGCTGTATGAGAAACTATATCAGATACTGTGAAAACAGGTACACAGTGGAGAGAAGGTTTAATGGTGATATACGGTAGACTGAGACAGGTAATGTGACCCTGGGTTCACAGTAATGAAAGGTTTAATAGTAATTGACGAAAAACTGTGTCAGATACGATACACTCAGGTTCATGGTGGGGAGATGGTTAAATGGTGATGTACGGCAGACTGAGGCAGATACTGTTACACCGTGTTCACAGTGGGGAGAAGGTTTATCAGTGATTTACGGTAGAGTGAGACAGAAACTGTGACACCGGGTTCAGAGCAATACAAAGGTTAAACAGTGATGAACATAAAACTTTGGCATATACTGTGACACCAGGATCAAAGTGGGGACTGAGGCTGAAAGAGTTACATCGGGTTCACAGTGGGGAGAGGGTTTAACGTTATGTCCTGAGACAAATACTGTGACACCGGGTTCAGTGCAAAGAAAAGGTTTAACAGTGATGTACGATAAACTGTGGCAGATACTGTGAAACCAGTTTAAAATGGGGAGAAGGTTTATCAGTGATACAAAATAAACTCTGGCATATACACTTATACACGGTTCACAGTGGGGATAAGGTTTAACAGTGATGAACGATAAACTGTGTCAGATATTGTGATATTTGAACAGTAATATACGATAAGCTGTTTGATACTGTGACACCAGGTTTAGTGGTTTAAAGGGGGAGAAGGTTTAACAATGATGTATGGTAGACTGAGGCAGATACTAAGATAATGGCTTCACAACAGTGAGAAGTTTTAACAGTAATGTACAATAAACTGTGGAAGATACTGTGACACTGGGCACACAGCACTGAGAAGGTTTAACATTAATGTACAATCCTTGGGTCGTAGGTTTTATATCGGAGTATCCTTCTCCTATGCAGGTTGCTTGACCGGGCTGGAGAGGCCTGCCTCCCCTCTTAGGCTGAACCATACCTGGAGATCCACGGCCGCTATCCTCAGTCATGGGGTGGAGTGCCCTGGGCTCGGCCTGATTGCTCTATGCTTCCAATCTATATTGGCTCTGCTTCGTGTTCCAGGAATTAAATGAGCAAGATGGCAGGGCCGGGGCTGCCGCCTCCTTCTCTCTGCCCGGACTGGGGCCTCGCCTGCTTCTCTCTGCCGAGGCCGGGGCCACCGCCTCCTCCTCCCCTCTACCCGGACCGGGGCCACCTCCTTCTCTTTGACCGGACCGGGGCCTCCGCCTGCTTCTCTCTGCCGAGGCCGAGGCCACTGCCTCCACCTCCCCTCTGCCTGGACCGGGGCCGCTGCCTTCCCTCTACCCGGACCGGGGCCGGCGCCTTTCCCTGCGCCTGGACCAGGGCCGCCGCTTTTCACTGCACCCGGACCGGGGCCTCTGCCTGCTTCTCTCTGCCGAGGCCGAGGCCACCGCCTCCACCTCCCCTCTGCCTGGACCGGGGCCGCTGCCTTCCCTCTACCCGGACCGGGGCCGGCGCCTTTCCCTGCGCCTGGACCAGGGCCGCCGCTTTTCACTGCACCCGGACCGGGGCCTCCGCCTGTTTCCTCTCTGCCGAGGCTGGGGCCGTCGCCTCCTCCTCCCCTCTACCCGGACCAGGGCCACCTCCTTCTCTTTGCCCGGACCGGGGCCTCCGCCTGCTTCTCTGCCGAGGCCGAGGCCACCGCCTCCACCTCCCATCTGCCTGGACTGGGGCCGCCACCTTCCCTCTGCCCGGACCTGGGACGCCGCCTTTCACTGCACCCAGACCGGGGCCTCCGCCTGTTTCCTCTCTGCTGGGGCCGGGGCCGTCGCCTCCTCCTCCCCTTTTCCTGGACCAGGGCCGCCGCCTTCCCTCAGCCCGGACTGCGGCCGCCGCCTTTCCTCTGCCCTGACCAAGGTTGCCGCCTCTTTCCCTCTGCCTGAACCGGGGCCTCTGCCAGCTTTCCCTCTGCCGAGGCCAGGGCCGCCGCCTCCTCCTCCCCTCTTCCCAGACTGGGGCCGCCACCTTCCTTGTGCCCGGACTGGGGCCGCCGCCTCCTACTCTTCGCCCGGACCGGGGCCGTCGCCTCCTTCCCGGCACAGGGAAGGTTTTAAGGCCATACAAACTGCTTTACCTGCACGGACGGCCGCACGGGCGCCGCCATCGAACCATGGGTGTAAAGGGTGGGGCCAGTATTGCGCACACTGCACTCCACCTAAAAGCTCTTTTGCGCAGTCCCGAGGACATGTCCACATCCTCCCCCTCAAAAGATGCACACAAGCTCAAGCTAGCATGCTGGAACATCAGAACCATGCTAGACAAGGCTGACAGCCACCGACCTGAATGTCAGTCTGCCCTCATCGCTCAAGAACTCCTCAGACTTGGCATTGAAATAGCCGCTCTTTGCGAAGTCCGCCTTGCAGATGCAGGCAGCCTCCAAGAACGCGGCACGGGCTACACGCTCTACTGGTCAGGCAAGCCTATGGCTGAATGACGCCTATCTGGTGTAGGCTTCATGGTCAAGAACTCCATTGCCTCCAAACTCAAAAACCTCCCGACAGGCCACTCTGACTGGATCAGGTCCATGCGACTCCCCCTTCAAAACAAGTGACGCATCACCCTCATCGGGGTCTATGCCCCAACCCTCCAGGCGGAGCCAGTAGAAAAGGACAAGTTCTACACTGATCTGCGCAACCTCATCCAACACACCCCGACAGCCGACAAGGTTGTCATCCTTGGCGACTTCAACGCTCGAATCGGCAAAGACTCAGAAACCTGGCCAGGAATCCTTGGCAAGCATAGTGTCGTCAAGTGCAATGACAACGAGCGCCTCCTGTTGGAGCTCTGCGCAGAACAGTGGCTTGTCATTACAAACACCCTTTTCCAGCAGAGGGACAGCCTGAAGTCTACCTGGATGCATCCCCGATCCAAACACTGGCACCTCCTGGACTACGTCCTGGTGCGAGAAAGAGATAAACAAGATGTGCTCCACACCAGGGTCATGCTCAGCACGGAATGTCACACTGACCACCGGCTTGTCCGCTGCAAGCTCAACCTTCACTTCAAGCCAAAGTTCAGGAAGAGTAGAGCCCCCAGAAAGAGGTTCAATGTTGGAAACCTGAAGTCAGACGAGGTGAGAGGAAACTTCCAGGCAAACCTCCAAGCAAAGCTAGAGGGTGCAAACTGCCTCACGGACACGTCCCCTGAAACCCTCTGGGATCAGCTGAAAACGGCCATACTGCAATCCACTGAAGAGGTACTGGGCTTCTCCTCCAGGAAAAACAAGGACTGGTTTGACGAAAACAACCAGGAAATCCTGGAGCTGCTGGCAAAGAAGCGAGCTGCCCAACAGACTCACCTTGCAAAGCCATCCTGGCCAGAGAAAAAATGAGCCTTCTGTCTCGCATGCAGCCATCTTCAGCGCAAACTCCAGGAGATCCAAAATGAGTGGTGGACTAGCCTCGCGAAACGAACCCAGCTTAGCGCTGACATTGGCAACGTCAGGGGTTTTTATGAGGCTCTAAAGCTGTGTATGGCCCATCACCCCAAAGCCCACTGTGCAGTTCAGACGGCAAAGTCCTCCTCAGTGACAAGATCTCCATCCTCAACCGATGGTCAGAACATTTCCAATCTCTTTTCAGTGCCAACCACTCAGTCCAAGAATCTGCCCTGCTCCAGCTCCCTCAACAGCCCTTAAGGCTAGAGCTGGATGACGTCCCTACCCGGGAAGAGACATGTAAGGCAATTGAAAAACTGAAAAGTGGCAAAGGTGCAGGTATGGACGGAATCCCCCCAGAGGTCTGGAAGGCTGGCGGCAAAACCCTGCATGCCAAACTGCATGAGTTTTTCAAGCTCTGCTGGGATCAAGGAAAGCTTCCCCAGGACCTTCGTGATGCCATCATCATCACCCTGTACAAAAACAAAGGTGAGAAATCAGACTGCTCAAACTACAGGGGAATCACGCTGCTCTCCATTGCAGGCAAAATCTTCGCTAGGATTCTCCTTAATAGAATAATACCCAGTCTCGCCAAAAATGTCCTCCCAGAATCACAGTGTGGCTTTCGCACAAACAGAGGAACGACTGACATGGTCTTTGCCCTCAGACAGCTCCAAGAAAAGTGCAGAGAACAAAACAAAGGAATCTACATCACCTTCATTGACCTCATCAAAGCATTCGACACCATGAGTAGGAAAGGGCTTTGGCAAATACTAGAGCGCCTCGGATGCCCCCCTAAGTTCCTCAACATGGTTATCCAACTGCACAAAAACCAACAAGGTCGGGTCAGATACAGCAATGAGCTCTCCGAACCCTTCTCCGTTGACATCGGCGTGAAGCAAGGCTGCGTCCTTGCACCAACCCTCTTTACTATCTTCTTCAACATGATGCTGAAACAAGCCATGAAAGACCTCAACAACGAAGACGCTGATTACATCCGGTACCGCACGGATGGCAGTCTCTTCAATCTGAGGCACCTGCAAGCTCACAACAAGACACAAGAGCAACTTCTCCATAAACTACTGTTTGCAGACGATGCTGCTTTAGTTGCCCTTTCAGAGCCAGGTCTCCAGCGCATGACGTCCTGTTTTGCGGAAACTGACAAAATGTTTGTCCTGAAAGTCAGCCTGAAGAAAACTGAGGTCCTCCATCACCCAGCTCCCCACCATGACTACCAGCCCCCACCCCTCCCCATATCTCCATCAGGTACACAGAACTCAAAACAGTCAACAAGTTTACCTATCTCGGCTGCACCATTTCATCCGATGCAAGGATCAACAACGAGATAGACAACAGAATCGCCAAGGCAAATAGCGCCTTTGAAAGACTACACAAAAGAGTATGGAAAAACAACCACCTGAAAAACCCCACAAAGATCAGCATGTACAGAGCCGTTGTCATACCCACACTCCTGTTCGGCTCCAAATCATGGGTCCTCTACCGGCATCACCTACGGATCCTAGAACGCTTCCATAATCATTGTCTCCGCTCCATCCTCAACATTCATTGGAGTGACTTCATCACCAACATCGAAGCACTCGAGGTGGCAGAATCCGAAAGCATTGAATCCACGCTGCTGAAGATCCAACTGCGCTGGATAGGTCACGTCTCCAGAATGGAGGTCCATCGCCTTCCCAAGGTCGTATTATATGGCGAGCTCTCCACTGGCCACTGAGACAGAGGTGCACTAAAGAAGAGGTACAAGGACTGCCTAAAGAAATCTCTTGGTGCCTGCCACATTGACCACTGCCAGTGGGCTGATATCGCCTCAAACCCTGCATCTTGGCGCCTCACAGTTCGGCGGGCAGCAACCTCCGTTGAAGAAGACCGCAGAGCCCACTTCACTGACAAAAGACAAAGGAGGAAAAACCCAACACCATACCCCAACCAACCAATTTTTCCTTGCAACCGCTGCAACCGTGTCTGACTGTCCTGCTTCGGACTTGTCAGTCACAAACGAGCATCTGATGTGGACATACCCCTCCATAAATCTTCATCCACGAAGCCAAGCCAAAGAATGTACAATAAACTGTGGCAGGTACTGTAACACCAGGATCACAGTGGGGAGAATATTTAACGGTGATGTACGAAGACTGAGGCGGATACTGTGACATTGGATTCACAAAGGGGAGAAAGTTTATCAGTGGTGTACGCTAAACTGTGGAAGATACTGTGACACTGAGTTCACATTAGTGAGAATGTTTAACAGTGATGTACAATAAACTCTGGCACGTGCTGTTACACCAGGTTCACAGTGCGTAGAAAGCTTAATGGTGATGTACAGTAGACTGAGGCAGGTACTGTGACCCTGGGTTTACAGTACAGGGAATGTTTAAAAGTGATGTACAATAAAATGTGGCAGATATTGTGAAACCAAGTTCACAGGGGGAAGAATGTTTAAAAGTGATCCACATTACACTATTGCAGATACATTTACCCTGGGTTCAGAGTAGGGAGGAGATTTAAGGGTGATGTATGGGAGACTGAGGTAGATACTGTGACACTAGGTTTACAGTGGGGAGAATTAAACGGTGCTGGACGGTAGATTGAAGCAAATACTATTACTCCAGGTTCACAGTGGGGAGAAGGTTTAACACTGATGTACTATAGACTGAGGCAGAAACTATGAGACAGGATTCACATTCGTGAGAAGGTTTAACAGTGATGTACGATTAACTGTGTCAGATACTTTGACATCAGGTTCATATTGGGGAGAAGGTTTAACAGTGATGTACGGTAGAGAGAGGCATATACTGTGACACCAAGCTCATTGTATTGTTCATTTATCTTAATAACAACATCTAATTTATATCTCCATTTTTTTTGTGGCAACTCCCAAACATTCCATAAACTTCTATTCTAATCAGATTTTGTTCATTTAAATAGGTCACCACTAAAAGCCCAAATTGTTTGGTATCTAAAGTACACTACACAAAATTAAATTCTTTACCTGGGTTTGGGTTCAACGGCACTTCAGTCTGTTTCATTATTTTTTCAGTCCCTCATTTTGTGCTTTCTGCTTTGCCCAGCCGATTCGCCAAATGAGCATCCAACTCTGTCTTCTCTGTAAACTTAAACAAACCAAGGAGACATAAGTTAAAATTTTCACATTTGCATTTTCAAACACCAAAATGACACTGTGACTTGCAGTTTCACATCATAA
The DNA here is from genome assembly GCF_036971445.1 of Narcine bancroftii. NCBI lineage: Eukaryota > Metazoa > Chordata > Chondrichthyes > Torpediniformes > Narcinidae > Narcine > Narcine bancroftii. The sequence goes on from NW_027211853.1 coordinate 1,003,027, forward strand.
TCCCACTTGCTAAACTTGCAAGCAACTGCACCGCATCCTACAGCTGGAAATTTCAAGAGAACTGCTTGGTTAAAGCAAAGATGCCATCCAGTCACCCCATTAAAGTTAACAACAGATAGCAACCTGAAAGTTAAATACAAAGATCTGTATCAGGAATATTAACAGGGTTTAAAAAAAAATCATTTCCACTATTGAAAGAAAACTCCTCAGGGAACACCAGGCTCTTGTTGAACAATTCCTGTTGTATTCCTCAAAATGGTTTGAATCTTGATTTCAAGTAGAGTCATTTGGTGAGATTTTTGGTCCAGAACAAAGCCTGCCCGTACACTCCCTTAAATACTTGCAAAGTCCTGGCTCAGCTTTGCTCCATGCTAAAGCTATCTGAACTTTTCTGAAGAGATAACGGACTTCAGATCCTGGTACATTGAGTCAAAAACACCCTAATGCTTCCCTGAACAACACACCTCTCTCTGAAAAACAAAAAGAACCTCCCTGAGCAGTGCTCATTTACCTTTCAAGCACCAAAGCCTGGTGAACTTTATACATATATTTTTATATATAAATATATCTATATATATATATATATATATATATATGTTAAATTCTGTACACAGTATAAGAATGGCCTGCAACCAGTGAACTTGGAGGAATGAGAAGTGAGATTGGACTGTGAACCAAAGAACTTTTCTGAACTTACACACACATTAAACACACGTGCACTTAGAATTAGAAGGGGGGTAAGTTAAGTAAATTAAGTTAAAGTAGTAAAATAGTGATAAGTTAAAGTGCAAATCCGTGTTCATGTTTAAAGAGAATTAAAATCAGCTTTTGTTTAAGTCACCATTTGTCTTGGTGAATGTCTATTGCTGCTGTGTTTTGGGATCCTCTGGTCTCGTAACACAGCACCAAGCTTCAGGTTATGATAATAGTCCAAAAAAGGGACCCGGCATCTTTTGAAAATTATTAATTGACTCTTCAATAATTATTGTAAATATTAACAAGACATAATATCATTCCACTGTTGTGTTTGTGTCATTGGAGAATTCCCTTTCCATTCAATCAGAATTACAGTTTTGGATGCGGTATTTCAGAAAAGATGTGCTGGTGTTGTAGAAGGTCAGCGATGATTTACTGGAATGATATCAGGAATGAAAGGGTTAGTTTATGAGGAACAATTGTCGATTCTTCGACTGTACTAGTTGGAGTACAGAAGGATAAGAGGGACCTCAGCGGTATTTCAAATGCTGGAAGGCCTGGACATAGTACATATGGCAAAGATATTTCCCATGGTAGGAGATTCTAGAACAAGGGACATAATTTCAGGATAAAAGGGTGTCAATTTAAAACAGATGTGGAAAAATTTATTTTCTCAGTGGGTCGTCAATCTGTGGAACTGAGGTCATTGGGTGTATTTAATGCAGAGATTGACAGACATTTGATTAGTCAAGGAATCAAGGGTTAAGGGGAGAGAGCTGGGCAGTGGGGATGAGTGGAAGAATGGTTGAACAGAGTCAATGGGCCTACCTGCCCCTGTATCTTGTGATCTATATCCTGTGGAAGACCAAGACAACCCTCCTCTTGTATTCCATTATCAGAAAACAGTCTGCATCATGAGCTTATGTCATGTGAACCCATTTCCTATTGAATCCCATGTTACAAGTGATCCAATGCAAATTCTGCATTGAGAGGACTACAGCTTCCTCATTTTAAAAATTGTTATCAAGCAGCTCAAATAAGATTGCTTGCTTCTTTTTTTGAAAGGGAAAAATTGCCATCAAATAAAATAGGAGAGAGAAAGCAGATGAATTTCTATACGTGGGATTCAAAATTAAGGTTTGGTGATAAAAATACACCATTGTTGAAACATATGATTAATATATGGAATAAAATAAATGATGAAATTGGTGTAAGTGGATGTACATCACCCAGAATGGCTTTGATTCAAAATCTTCGTATCTTTTTCCAAGGATCATCAATTTCTGGACAGCTGGTTTCGTAAGGGAATGATAAATGTTGAAGATTGTTATAAAAGGGGTCAATTAATGTCATTTGAGCAACTGAGAAATAAATATCGTATAACTCATCGCAATCTTTTTTGCTATTTCCAACTAAGAGCATATTTGAAGGATAAGTTAGGATCAATGTAGTACTGAAATAGTAATTCCTTATCAAGAGGAACTGTTAAAAAATTTACTTCGATGATGTCCTCTTTATTACAAGTAGGAACTTTTAAACGAGGAGTTCAGAAGTCGAGACAAAGGTGGGAAATGGATCTGAATATTTTAATTGATTGGCAAATAAGGGCAGGTCCATATAAGGATTTCAATGTAAGATATAAATTAGTTCAGTATAATTCTCTTTACATCCGTAATGTAGCATATGTCAGAAAGGATTGTATCTGAAAGCTGCATCTGGAGTCAGGTGACTCAGGCAGTTGGATTTAAAAAGCTCAACAGGTAGCTGATTTGGGAATAGAGATCACGTGATCCAGGGGAGTTGTATTAATTCACTTCAACTCAGTATTTTGGATCGATTGACCAGAGTTCCCCACTGCAGCAGCAGTGAGGAAGGAATTCACAACTGGTTTTTCTTCTGCAGTTACTTCTTACACCAGAGAAATTGAATAGAATAAAATCAGAATTATCAGATCAATGTTTGAGGTGTGGTGAAGATGTAGCAACTTTCTTGCATACAACTTAGGTTTGTCTTAATGCAAGATCTTTTTGGGGAGAATTACAATTTTTTTGGAACAAGTTATAGGAGCTGTTTTTCCATAAAATCCAACCTTAATTTTATTAGGAAATATTGAAGGAACAAGGCCCAAATTAAAACTATTAAAGTATCAATTGAAATTTGTTTAATTAATGTTAGTGGTGATGAGGAAATGTATTGCACTTATTGGATATCAGATATAATTTTAGGGATGCCAAGATGACATGCAAAAATTCAAAGTTGTATTCCTTTAGAAAAAATTACTTAAAGCTTGAGAAATATATACTCTCTGCTTTTGCAAATTTGGCGCCTGAATTTTCAAATATTAGGCTTCAATTTGTAAAAATGCCCTTTCCATCCCTCAAGACATGCGAGATTCTCCTCTAATTTGTAAATTTTTTAATTAGGTGTGTTAGATTTCCTTGCCACCACGAACTCTGGTGAAGCGGAGGACTAACACAGGGGACCAGAAAACAGGAAGACCACACACCATCAACATCTGAGAAGCAGAGGATTCATTCCACGGGTCAGTAACCATGAAAGCAGAACAGTGAGGGGTCCTGCATCTGTAGGACCCACATATCTGATAGGCTGTTGGTAATTTGAGGAGAGAAACCCACGCAGGCTGTGGGCTTCTGGAGAAAGCAGTCAAGGAACTGTGGATTGCTAGAGACAGGTTCAAAACTGGCTAAAAGGGTATCAGGTATCAGACTTGGGATAAATGGGTGCTAAATGGTTCCTAATTGTGTCAGAGGTTCAAAACTGGAGCTCACATTGCCAATGAATTGGATGGTCTGTGTCCATTGAAAGAGAATCCACAGACCCTCAGTGACTTGGCCCAGGGTTTGGGATGATGGGGTTGGGAGAGAGAGAGAACGACTCTCTTTTGCTTCTTTCTCTCACTGCAAGAGGCATTTCAGGCAATTCCTACCAATGGCGAATGTCTGCCTTAAAGCAGGAAAAAAACAATTTTGTGTGATATGACACTTTTAAATTACATGACAGTAAATTGTCTCCTGAAATAGAGAGGTTCAACTTTCAAACTATTACAAACTCCACTCACCAGAGCTACCTGGATTATACCTCTTCCCATTTTTTTTTGCAAGGACACCATTGATTTTATCACAACTCCTCTGCTGCATCTGTCCTGTGACAGATTATATATTTTACATTGTATATAGATATGTTTTTGAAAGAGATGGATTGTAGGAGTCATGGAGGTCACAAACAAACACAAACACTTCACAAAACAGCTCTTATTTAAATTGCAAGAGCTTTGCTGAGAGTGAGTCATGCAGGCACCGAGAGCCTTTGCAAAGACAAAACAAGGAGACTGCTTTGCTATAATTTCAAAATTAGGTATAAATGGATTATTGTTTTTAAAGCAACAGATGAATGGACTCAAAAGTTTGGGTCAGGTGCAGTCATCTGGCTGGTTCCAGTTTGCTGTTCTAAGAAGGTCATGTGGTTTTGCAAGCAGAGAGGAGAGGCCAAATAGGCTTTTTTTCTAAAAGAGAGAGGGAGAGATGGCAAGCTGACATCTTGTTGAAACCCCATTTTGAAGACGGGTTGTGAGTTCTCAGTTCAGCCTGTTGAAAAACCTTGTGGCCCATACAAGAGGAGATGGCTGGCTAGAAATGGTGTTTCACCTGAAATAAGGGAAAAAAAAAAGGAACTCAATGGTGACATGCAGAAGAGGTTATCATTTGGAAAACCCTGATGGGGCTAGTTTCTTTGGCAAGACTCCAAAGTGAATGATCAGAGGGAATGAGATTTTGTGTGTCCAATGAGCAATAAATCCCTCTCTGAAACCAACAAGCACCTTCCTGGAGGGTAAACATTTACTTTTAAGCACCAGAGCTTGGTGAAAATTCATAAATGTTGAATCTGTGCACAGTATAAGAATTGATAGACACCGGTGAACTTGGAGTTGTGTCAAAGAACTTTATACATATTAAATAAACCTGTGCTTAGAATTGGAATGGGGCAATGTAAGGCTGTTAAGTTAATAGTGATAAGTTAAAGTTTGAATCTATTTTTTTGGTTAAAGAAATTTTAAAACAACGTTTGTTTAAATAACCATTTGTCTTGATGATTTACTATTGCTGCTAAGGTTTGGGGTCCTCAGGGCCTGTAACAGTCCCAGGATGAGGTCTTCTACTCCAGGATACCCAAAATGTCTTATTTCTTCAATAAATGCAGATTCCCCCATACTGTCTTTGATAAAGCCTACACCCTTATCTCCAATTCTTTTTCTGCCCTTCCCCCACCTCCTCACTGGCAGAACAAGGACAGAATCCCTCAGGTTTCTCACTTACCACCCATCAGCTGCCACATCTGACATATTATCCTTGAATACTTCCAACTTCAGCACCATCCTCTAACCTGTTACATCTAACCCGCTCCACTCATATCCTCTTTTCACAGGGACACGTCTTTCTGTGACTCCATCGACGGCACTTCCCTCTCCACCCATCACCACCTCATGTAGCCCCACTGGAACTGCAGATATTGCCAAACTTGTCCCTACATCTCCTGGCACCTCTATCCAAGGCTACAATCAGACCTTCCAGGTGAGGCAGTGTTTCACATGCACCCCATCCAACCTAATCTACTACATTTGGTAGACTCAGCTGACCTCATTATCAGCAAGACCAATACAGACTGGGTGGCCATTTTGCTAAACACATGCGCTCTGTGGATCTAAACTTGAGCTTCCTGTGACCTACCATATCAATTCTCGAACCCTTCTAGCAACATATCTGTTGGCACCATCCTTCGCCAGGGTGAGGGCAAACAATCTTAAAGAAAACACATTATATTCCTCCTGGGCAGCCTTAAACTCTATAGCATGAACACAAATGTTTCTAATTTTAAGCAGCCACTCACCTCTGTCTGATTTCACTGTTTCCATCTATTGATCTACTGCCCATTTGAATATAATTACTCCTTTAAGGTAGAAGAGTTGACAGTGGTGTTTTCCCCATACCATTAAAGAACTGGCAAAATTAAGTGGCAGTTGTTGCAAAATGAATGGTGTTATTGTTCAAAATCTGCCTGTGATCGAAAGTATTCTTGGACTGAATAGACATCTGGGCCAAATGGCTATTTAAGGACAATCTGTACATGATTGTACATCCTAAAGTACAATGACTACTTCTATCCACTAAAGATTGTTAAAGAGCAAGAATAGACAATATAATCACATAAAATTCCCATCCATACAGCACACCTCCTTATTGGTCAGGAAGTGCCTACACTTCCAAAGGAGGCTGAGGAGGTCAAGGCCAACAGCTCTATTCCTGAGATTTTACAGGAGTGCAGTTGAGTCTCCTGTCTGGCTGCATCATTCGATGGTCTAGTAGCTGGCAAGCATCAGACAGGAATGATGCAAAGAGTTGTGAGTATCACTGGGGTCTCCCTTTCTCCTGTATGTGACATTTACTGGGAGTGTTGTTCAAATAGGGTTCAAGGAATTGTAAAAAGACCATTTCCATCCAATGCACAGCATCTTGTACCAGGTCCTTCATCAAAATCAGGACCGCCATGCTGGGTAATTGTTTCTTCCCACAGGCTGTGAGATGGATGAAAAGTATGCTGTAAGTGCAATAATCATCCACAATATTTATATATGTAGCAGCTACTTCCATAGAGCTACTAAAGCAAGACACACACACACACAAACACACACACACACACAAACACACACACACACACACACACACACACACACACACACACACACACACACACCAGGTTAGTCAACACAAGATTGCTTTATTCAGACTTTACAGGCTTATTTTATTTACAGCATGTCCCGGGCTCCATGGGACATCATTATGTGTTTGCTGCCGATCCACGGGACCGCAGGTTTATATTAAGACCTGTGAGTGTCCCGCGCCTTCTGTCAGGAGAATCCACAGATCAACGTGTCGTTCCTCGGCACGCAGCACCATGCGAGGATGGTCAATTAAATGGACGCCTGTTTGTCTTATTATTTCACATGCCCGCCAAAGAACAGTTCCCACTCAGCCCATTATACAGCTACTACCCGCCCCCCAAGAACCGTTACCAGAAACTAAAGCACCTGTTGCATGCACCTTAGGTGGACGCCCTCGCCGTCTGCGCAGGGGGCACTGAATGGGTGAAGTGGGATCCACATGGGCAGGCTTGAGTCTGTCCACATGAAACAGCTACAATGTCCCCCAATGCACAACCCCATCCTTCTTCACCACACGACAATGGCCCTCATACGGTCGTAACGGCATTCGTGGGACCTGTCTGCACACAAAAACAAAATCAGTGTCCAGGAGTGATGGGGGCACATTCTGTTTAGAGGTTCCATTCCAGTGGGTAGGAAAAGGTGATCGCGACACCACGTCGAAGCTGCTGAAGAACGTTCAGATCAGAGTTGGTTGTGAAATGAATGTCCCAAGAAACTGTAAGGACCGTACCATAAACCAACTCTTTGGACAATGCAGACATGTCTTCCTTTGGAGCCGGGAGCACTCCCAATGGGACCCATGGCAACTCATCGACCTAATTTAGACCGGTGAATTGGGCCTTCAGTTGCCGGTGGAAATGTTCCACAAGGAACTGTGGGTAAATTGTGTTCTGCGGACTGATGTAATTGTGGGTCGGGAAACCAAATCTCGACATCCAATTGATGATGAATGTTCTGGCCCTTGTCTCAGTGACACTGGATGGCAATGGGATGGCCTCTGACCAGCGCGTGAAACGTTCTATGACTGTTAGAATCTATCTCATGTTTTGAGATACTGGCAATGGCCCGAGCAGGTTCACTTGCACGTGTTACAACAACCTGTGTACCGCCAGGAAAGGTTGAAGAGGTGCCTTAGTGTGGCACTGAATTTTGACAGTCTGGCAGGAGGTACATGTGCAGACACATTGCGCAATGCCTTTTTTCAGACCATGCCATAAATATTTATTTGACATGAGCTTGACAGATGTTCTGATGGACGGATGAGACAAGCTGTGTATCTGGTCAAAAAGGCATTGCCTCCAAGATGGCGGAATCACTGGTCTAGTGTAGCCCAAAGACATGTCACAAAGTAAGGTTGGCAGCCCAGTTGTGCTGCCACCTGCTGTATGTCCAGGTTAGTCATGGCCGTACTCTATGCCTGAACATCGGGGTCCATTGCCTGGACACTGGCTAATTCCGGAATATCAACGTCACCCTGAATATGATTTACAGTCAGTCTGATCAGCATATTCGTGACGCCATTGTTTTTACCAGAAATATAGTGCACATCCATGGTAAATTCTGAATTGTATGACAGTGACCCTGCTGTCTTGCCGACCATGGATCCGTTATTTTGATGAAGGCAAAAATGAGTGGCTGGTGGTCTGTGAACACAGTGAAATACTGACCCTCCAAAACAAATCGGAAGTGCCGTGTCGCTTGATACAATGCATTGTATTTCATCTCCAATGGCTATAGATGTCGGCTAAAGAACGCGAGGGGTTGGCAATGGCCATCGACGTACTGCTCAACAACCACACCCAGGGCCGTACTCGAGGCATCAGAACTAAATGTCAAGGAAATGTCGGGGTTAGGATGGGGGAGCGTTGCTGCATTGACTAAAGCATCTTGAGCATCACAAATTCAACCTCTGTTGTCCAGGGAATGTCCCTGTGCTTTGTGGTGAGGATCGGAAACCGTGGGCAAAGAATGTCAGCAGCTGCTGGAATGAACCGGTGATGGAAGTTTCTCCTGCCCAAGAATTTCTGCAGGCCCTGATCCGTGGTAGGTGTTGGAAAAGCAGGGACTGCCTTTACCTTGCTGGATAAGGGAAAGACACCATTGGCTGTGATCTTGTGTCCCAGGAAGCTGATGGTGGATTTGCCAAATTGACATATGCTAGGGTTGATGGGAAGACCAAATTCCCCCAGCCCTTGGAACAGGCGGAGTAAATGCAGTTGGTGATATCCTGACTGGCTATGAGGACATTATCCAAGTAGATGTCAGGGAACTCTAAATCTCTGCCCAAAGTGCCTATCAGCTGCTGGCAGGTTTGAACGGCATTCTTCAACCCAAGTGGCATCCTATGAAATTCAAAAAGCCTGCGCAGTTTATCAGGTGGAAGAGGGCGAGTCCTGGTGTAACTCGGCAGGCCTGAAGTGTCTCTGTAATGGGACACACCCTGGGCCATTTAGGAGGGATTGGAATTTGGGGAGAGAGTACAGGGAAATTCATTGAGGAGAGCAGCATGTGCATCTTTGTGCAGGGTCTGGACCCCGAGATGGGAAACACTCCCTTTGCTGCAGACCAGTGGGTATGTTTGAAAAGTGGTAACATGAACCAATTTCCTCCACCTCACGTCCACTAGAAAGTCATGGGACCTTAAAAAATCTGCACCCATAATGGGCCGTGTAATGGAAGCCAATACACAATTCCAATGGAATGTCACACCTCCTATCCAAATTGTGACTCGTCATGTGCCAAAGCAGGGAATTTTCATCCCATTTGCTGTTTGAAGAGCCAGGTGTTGTTATTTACGTGGTTCTTATTTCAAAATAGGTTGGGTGGGAGCAAACGGACCTCAGCACTCGTGTCTACAAGAAACTTGTGCTTACCAGTGTCGTCTTGAAGACACAATGGGCCCGTACTTGTGCCAGATGCCGAGGCCATTAATGGGAGCCGGGTTTTTCATTTCCTACCTTTTTTCTGTAATAGGTACATGCAGGACACATTTATGGGCCTTTATCCCCATTGGCGATGGTAAAAACAGCATTCTTGCCGCCCGTCAGTGTGTTCATCCTTCTTTGACTGAACTGCAGATACAGGAGGCTCATAGGACACGGGATATAGATCTGCTGCAAAAACAGTCTGGACGTGAGCAGACTCTTGCATTGGAGTATGATGGAGTCTATCAGCCTCCCGTGCTACATGGAAATCCATGTTAATGATTGGTATTGCGACATGACCTGGGAGTTTGGACAGGAATAGAGTCTCAAAAAGTATACAATGAGAATGACCATCTGCTAATGCAACCATCTCATTCATTAGATCAGATAGATTCCTCTCACCCGAGCCCTCCATATTTAAAAGCCGCAAGCTGCGCTCATGTCTAATCAATTCCAGTGTGTCCAGGAGAAATTGGCTAAACCTGGTGTACTGGTTTTCCGCCAGGGGATTGGCAACAAATTCTCTTACTTGAGATGCTGTAGCAGCATCCAATGCACCTACTATGTACCAGAATGTCATGTCCTCTGCCATTATGCCACAACACAAAACTAGGTTTCAGCCTGATTAAGTCATACGCAAGGTTGATGGGTCCAGAAAGGAGGCAAGTGAAGTCCTAACATCGATTGGGAAACAGAGTCAGTGAGAGGTCAGGATGGTTTAGAGTTTAGATAATGTGTTCAGGACTGCTTTTTGCAGAAGTATGTGGAGATGCCCAGGAGATGAGGTCAGTGTTCGATCTGTGGGAAGGGAATGAAATGGGGCAGGTGGCAGAGGTGAGCGTTCGGGAGAACTTCAGATCCAGTGATCATGGGTCCTTTAGATTAACTTAATTATGGAAGGGGATAGGTCGAGTTCAAAGTTGAAGATCTTCGAGTGGGGGAAGGCCAGATTTGAAGAAATGAGAAGAGATTTGCAGAGAGTTGTGTGGGCTGATTCTTTAGCCGAAAATGATCTAGAATAAAATTGGAGGGTATTTAAAAGTGAGATTTTGAGAGTAAGGCATCTTTATGTTACAGATCGGCCGAAAGGCAAGACTCAAAATTCAAGGCAGCCGTGGTTTTCTAGAAATATTAGGAACGGTTCATGATAAGGGGGAGGCCCATGCTAAATACAAGAAGCAAAAGATTGATCCTTACTTAGATTGCAGAAAGAACCTCAAGAGGGAAATAGAAAGGCAAAAAGATGGTATGAGGTGTCAATAGCTAATAAGGTGAATGTGAATTCTGAGGGTTTTTACAGATACATGAACAGTAAAAGGAGGTTGAAGGATAGAGTAGGTCCACTGGAAAATGGTAACGGTGGACGATGTGTATGTGAGGAGCTGTATGAGATGGGGGAGATATTGAACAATTTTTTTCTCTTCTGTATTCACGAGGGAAAGGGACACTGGACTACGTGAGATAAATGAGATGAATGCTTTAGTTATGGAAAGGATAAGGATTATTAAAGAGAGGGTTTTGGATCTTCCAGGGTCAATGGAGGTGGATAAGTCTCCTGGTCCTGATGGTACTTTTCTCAGGACATTAAAGGAGGTCAGGGAGCAAATATCCGGGGCTCTGACGGTGATTTTACAAAGATCACAGGAATAAGGTGTGGTGTTGTGGGATTGGAGAGTTGCAAATGTAGTTCCGCTGTTTTAAAAAGAGCACAAGGTGTAGGCCAAGTAATTATCAGCAAATAAGTTTGAGTTTGGTGGTGGCAAAAGTTATGGAGGGTACTCTTCGAGATAGTATGTACAAATATCTGGATAGGCAGGGATGGATCACGGGCACCCAGCATGGGTTTGTGAAGGGAAAATCATGTTCGATGAATCTTGTTGAATTTTTTGAAGAGGTGATGAGAAAAGTAGATCAGGTGACAAGATCTATTTGAATTTTAGTCAGGCTTTTGATAATGTTCCGCATGTAAAGTTAGTTAGGAAGGTTAAGTCACTAGGGATTAATAGATAGTGAGATGGGTACAGAGGTGGCTGTGAAACAGACAGCAGAGAGTCATGGTGGACAATTGTCTTGTCAGGATACAAGCCTGTGACTAGCGGGGTGCCTCAGGGATCGGTGCTGAGTCCCCTGTTGTTTATCATTTATATTCATGATTTGGATGAGGGGGTGGTTAACTGGGTGAGAAAATATGCAGAAGATACGAAAATAGTGAGGAAGGTTTTCTTGGATTACAGGACTTGGTTTGTTTGGAATAGTCGACTGAAAGATGCCAGATGGAATTTAATTTTGACAAGTGTGAGGTGCTGCATTCCGGAAAAAATAATCAAAATATGACCTATGCAGTTAAGGGGAGGGCATCGAGGAATGAAGAGGAACAGGGATCTTGGAGTTATGGTACTGAGTTCCTTGAAGGTGAATTCCCATGTTGACAGGGTAGTTAAGAAGGCATATGGCATGCTGGCCTTCATAAATCATAGCATCGACTAGAGTATAGCTGTTTAAGGCATTGGTGAGGCCAGGTTTGGAGAATTGTGTTTAGTTCTGATCTCCATTTATTGGAAGGATATAGATAAGGTGGAGAGGGTGCAGAGAAGATTTACAAAAATGTTGCCTGACTTACAACATCAAGAGCACAGAGAAAGATTAAGGAGATTGCGACTTTATTCATTAGAATGTAGACGGTTGAAGGGGGTTATGATAGAGGTATTTAACATTTTGAAGGGAATAGATAGACTAGATATGAGTAGAGTCTTTCCCCTGAGGGCAGGGGAGGTTGGAACAAGAGGGCATGAGTTAAGGGTAAGGGGTAAAGCTTTAGGAGAAATGTTGGAGAATGCTTCTTCACTCAGAGAGTGGTGGCAAAATGGAATGATCTTCCAGAAGAGATAATTGCAGCAGTGTCCATTCTGTCACTTAAGAGAAGGATGGATGTGTACATGTCTATGAGGGGGTTGGAGGGATATGGGCGGAGTGTGGGAGGGGGGAAACTAGTGGAGTTGTTCATGTGAACTGGCACGGACTCGAAGGGCCGATATGGCCTGCTACCGTGCTGTAAACTGTCATATGTGTATAGTGTGCCAGGCTCCACGGGAAAAGGTGGGACATCATTAAGAGTTTGCTGCCAGCAGGTTTAAATTAAGCCATGTGAGTATCCCGCGCTTTCTGGCCCATGCATCAAGGACTTCTCGAAGAGGCGGAGTCTCAAGAAAACAACCTCTATCCTCAAGGACCCTCACCACCTCGGCCAGGCCTTTTTCACACTGCTATCACCAGGGAAACAGATCCAGGAGCCTGAAGATAACACCCAATGGTACAAACACAGCTTCTCCCCCTCTGCCATCAGATTTCCAAATGGACAAGGAACCACAGTCACTCTCACTTACTCTTCATTTTGCACAAATTGATTTCTTTTTTAAAAATGTAATTTAGAACAATATTTGCACCTGCTTTGTTGCCACAATATGACAAATTTTGAGACATGTTCATCAAAATAAATTTTTAATTCTGAACACTGCGCGTTGTTGGACTCTGGCTTTAATTTATTTACTCTTAATTTAGTCTATGTGTGAGCTGAGTCCAGCGCGTTCGTTGAATGAAGTGATAGGAGAAGGTATTCGGTTCAACAGTCAGTTTATTACACCACACAGCACAGCACAGCACAAGAATAAAACTTAACAGAGCTCTGGGTCAGTCTGTTAGTTCATAGGTCACCTGCCAGTGAGCTACTCCCCGAGACCGACCCCTATTGTCCAGTTGGCACAGTTTATATAGGTCAATCTTATCACACAGAACAAAAGTTGTTTTCCCTGCTAGATCTTTTTGCATAAGGGTTATCACAAGTCATCTCCTGTTTTGCAGATTTCTGGGGTGTAGCATTCCCATGTTAATCCTCCAGGCCAGACTATCCTGTTGTTTAGATCTGAAATTAATTCATCCCCAGATATTTCTAATCACCATTTGGTCCCTGTCTGGCCAATTTCTGCTGTTCTCTTTAACACCTCCTCGTGCCTTAATCTTCCTCCCAGACTGGTTTTCCATTCCCTTTGATTCTTGCGGGCCATTCTTTGTTCTGATCTGGCCTGTGTCTCCTGTGCTACTTCCCACCTCCTTCAGTTGAGCATTCCTCCTAAATCGTTTTATGCATATCCTCTCCCTGTATCTTGGGAGCGGCCAACTTCTGTTCAGCCAACTTTGCTCCATGCTGTGACAGCCACTTAGCCACATTCCTCTTTCCCTGACTCATGCAGTACAAATAAACTTATTGATTAATCATTTATTTCATACTGTTTTAACCCCTAGATTCCAACAGCGTACATCAGAAAACAATTTCAAAAGATGAATTAACAATTTCCATGCACCCTCCACTTTTACGTCTATTTTTCTAAATTCACTCCATGATCGAGACATCTCAACTTAACCCAACCCACATTTCTTCTCCCATTCAAAGCACTCAGTAATACATCAAGGCAATAAAATAAAAACTCAATGCTGGAAATACTCAGCAGGTCATCTACTGGAAAAATAATCGGAGTTAAAACCTTCAGGTCGATAACCTTTCACTGGGATTCAGAAAGATGATCTAACAAACCTGATTCTCTTTGCTAAGAAAAAGAAGAGGAGAAATAACAAACTGACTACGTGGGATGAAAAGCCCGAGCAGCAGAAATGGCAGTGGTGCTGGATGAGTGGAGTCGACTCGTTGATCAGCACATCTGTCTGGATGGAGGGGGAAAGGATAAACAAGACAAACATGATGCCGTCACTGTGAGGTTCAATACGACAGCTGCAGAGAATCTGAAATGAAGGTATGGTGAAAATACTTGTTTTTGGATCAATACTTGTTTTTGGATCAATTTTGGATCAAAATTTGACCTGACAAAAGAAAACAAAATTGCTTTGCTCTGCCAGAACTCTCTAGATCAAGGGGCACAATAAAATAGTCCAGAAGCCAACATTATGAAATTGAACAGCCAAGTTATAGAAATCGGCACCAAGAGATAAAACACAGTTACATAATTCCATGAAAGTGGTGTCACAGGAAGACAAGGTTCTAAAGACAGCTTTTGTCATCTTGGCCTTCATTAATTAACAAAAAGAAAATAGGAGTTGGGAAGTTATGGTGAGGTTGAATAAGATGTTGGTCAGGCCAAATTTGGAGTATTGTGTGCAGTTCTGGTCACCTAGCTACAGGAAGGGTATTAGTAAGATTGAAAGAGTGCAGAGAAGATTTACTTAGACACTGCCAGGTCTTCAGGAGTTGAGCTGCAGGGAAAGGTTGAACAGGTTGGGACTTTATTCCTTGGAGAGTCGAAAAAGAGTAAGAGATTGCTTAAAGTGGCATATGAATGGGAAAAAAGGCTGAGAAAGACTGCAGTCGACCCAAATGTGAAGGAAATATTTTGCCTGAGAAAAACTGTCAATGGTCCATTTCCTCTGGAGTTTTGAAACCACGCACAGAACATATCAATGACGTACAATTAAAACAGAGGTTTTCAAACTTTTTCTTTCCAATCACATTCCACCTCAAGTAATCCCTTACTAACAGAGCACTTCTGGCACAGGGATTAAGTAGAATATGATCCGGGGGGTGGGAGTGGGGTGTTGAGGAGGAGTTTGAAAATCACTGCTCTGGATGAAAAGGTTTCTCCATCTCCGTTTTAAGCAGACATCCTTTTATTATGAGGTTGTGCCCACTGGTCCTAAACTCTTCCACTACTGGCAACACTCTATCCAGTCCTTTCACTATTCATCAGATTTCAATGAGGTCATCATTCTAAACTCAAGTGAGTACAGGCCCAGAGCCTTCAAATGCTCCTCAAACATTATTCCGCTCATCCCCAGGATCATTCTTGTAAACCACCTCTGGGCCATCACATCCTCTCTTAGAAATGGGGCCTAAAATTGCTCACAACACTTACGAGATCAGGACAACCAGAAGGTGGTCACGTGAGGGAAGACAGCTGCAGGGCTGCCTAGAGTCCGTGGATTGGATGGTGTTCAAGGAGTCAACTGAGAGGGGGGAGGGAGGGTGGTTGTGGCAAGATGGCGTAGGAAAAAGACATGAGAAGACATCTTTCCCTGACTGAACTGTTCAATACTCGAACTGTAGTGACTTCTTTGACTTTATCAATGTTTTGAACAGTAATTTACTACAGTAGGATTCTGGAAATGAAGAAAGGGAAAAAACAGTGTTGGGCACGACCAGGTGGCCCAAAAATCACAGAGACAAAGGCCCAATAA
This sequence comes from Narcine bancroftii, assembly GCF_036971445.1. Taxonomy (NCBI): domain Eukaryota; kingdom Metazoa; phylum Chordata; class Chondrichthyes; order Torpediniformes; family Narcinidae; genus Narcine; species Narcine bancroftii. The sequence continues at coordinate 1,018,627 of NW_027211853.1, forward strand.
TCACGGAGACAAAGACTGAGGGGAACGATAGGCTTTATTAAACACAACAGTGCAGGCACCTGGGTCCAAGTGAGGGAAGTGAAGGGATGGAAGATGTGGCTCGACCTTCATGGCCTGGGTCACAAGGGAGGAGTCCAGGAGAGGATGACATCAGGGGGTGGGGGGGGGATCAGCCCATGCCTGTACTGGTCAGTACATACAACACCATATCAAAACAAGCAACTTAGAAAAAACCTAGTTTTTCAACCTGTGAAAAGTGCAGAAGAAGCAAGGCCAACCTCCCAGAAGGAACCTCGGGATCAGTTAGACATGGATCTGAAGCCTCAACATGTCAGTCAGGACCAGCTGGAATAAACGTCTGCATTTTCTGCAAATCTGGAGATGCAAGATAGTGCCGAGATCTTTGGCCGGGCCAGAAGGAGTGCAAGCATGGAATTCGACACCAGCCGGGCTTGACGAAGGAGAGTGTTGGGGGGGGGGGGTGAGTGCCCGAATGCGAGCACGTTTCTGGGAAGGGGACTGCCTGTATGCAGCGGAGCATCTGGAGATGTTCTCACTTTCAGGAAATTCTGGATCCGATCTACAGTCCGGCTGCCAGGTATGATGTGGAAGAGAAGAGGTGGAGGAGGACAACTTAGAGGTTCAAGAAGAAGAAGAGCAAGAATTACTACTTGCTGCAGTTGGACTCAATGAAGGGAGGCCTAAGGCTTGAAGAACATCTCCTTCTCCAATGAAAGCTGTTGTTTCACCACAGACACCTTCTCCAGACTTCAAGGCACCTGTAACAGGGATGGAAGTCAACCTCATGCCTATAGAACTGATCCAACCAAATGAAAAGATGATGTCTTCTGTGAACTAAGGTTTTGAAACTTTAAATGATCAATTTGCTGTTATGGAGGAAATAAATGGCTGGTATGTGTGAAGAAATTACATTTATTCAAGTTGATATTAATAAGAGCTTAACAGCAGTAGACACTGAACAAGTTCAATTTAAGAGAATAGAAGTTTTTATTGACTGTGAGGACCATTATGCGGAGAGAATGGATCATATTGAGGATTTATTTCAAGGCTGGGATGTCCAGAAGAGAGATTTGTTATAAACATTGATTCGTTGGAAAATCAAATTTGTCGTAATAACATTAAGAGAGTTGGTCTGCCGGAAGATATTGAAGGTTCATATCCTGTAAAATTATTTTTGGAAATGGATTCCAGAGATATTGGGAGTTGAATTTTTTTAGATCGGGCTCAGAGGGCTTTAAGGAGAAAACCTTTTCCAGGTCAAATGCCAAGAGCGGTTCTTTTAAGATGTTTGCAATATCAGGATAGAGAAATGAATTTGCGGCTTGTGGTTCAGAAAGCTCGCCTTGATCAAAGGCCTACGATGTATCAAGGAAATAGGGTTTTATTTGATGCTGATTTAAGTCAGGAGATTATTAAGTGATGGAAAGAGTTTAATCTGGTCAAAGCAGTGCTGTGGAAGAAAGGGTATAAGTTTACTTTCGGTATTTAAGGTGATTTATGGGCCAGATCAGTCTCAATGTTTTGAGAGTCCTTATGGTGCATTAACTTTTGTGAATTCCTTCCCTGATTTGAAGGAATCGATGGGGAAAATGCCTGAGGTTAAGATTGGGAAGGGAACGGGGAAAAGAATTGGAATCAGAATCGGTGATTGATGTTGAAGATCAAGCTCAAGCTCAATGTGGGTGTTATCACTGGGATGACTGATGGGTTTTAATAATCGGTTGGGGGGTGATGGTCGTCTCTGCTACTTCTAAAGTCATCTGCCACTTGTGGAATTAACTGCACCTGGTTCACAGAGGGGGGGTCTGACTCTTGTACTCTTGTTTTTATAGTGTTTTCTTATTGTTTCAAAGGTGGGGGGGGGATGTTGGGATTTTTTTATATATATAGTTGTAATTGCTGTGAGAAGTGTCAATCTCAGGAGGAAATTAAGTTATGGCTCATTTAAATTTTGTGATCTTTAATGTTAAACAACTTAATAATCCGATTGAAAGGAAGGAAATATTAAAGAAAATGAAGGTTGATCTTGCTTTTTTGCAACAAACTCATTTGTCTGAGAAAGAACATATGACATTGAAAAGAGATTGGGTCGGACATGTTTTTCATCTTCATTTAATTCAAAAGCTCGAGGTGTTGCTACTTTGGTTCATAAGAAGGTACCGTTTCAGTTGGAATCATTCTCTGCCACGTCATTTTCTTGAAGACAATCAAGATAACTAACCTGTTCATGGAGCACTGTGCCTGGACTCAGATTCACAAACTCATCTGGCAAGGTCAGCATACAGCCATAGACAAGCTCTACCACTAAACATCCAAGATCTGCCCTAACAGCAGTAGGCATGCAAAGGAGAACCATGGCCAAATGTTCGCTCCATGGAGATGCATCACCACCTGCTTTCGATTGTCAATGGAAACGCTCAAAGAAGCTGTTCGCCTGAAATGCTCAGCGGTAATTCAGGTTGTGCCAAGAGGATCAGTGAGAGCTCGGACCTATACCGACTCGAACTGAGACCTTCGATCTGTTGTAATAGTGCCCAGAACACCAAAAGATGGAATCCACAAAAGCACAGGCATTTGTCTCTGCAGAGATGCCAATGTTAGGAATTTCATCCTGCCACCTGGTAGTCCAGTCCTCACACGTGAGCAGATTTGTACATTGCCGAGATGGCGGAAGTGGACCTTGCAAGCCACAAGGTGCACGTGCTGGAAATGGGAATCCAAAACAACAAAATCCCCCAGCTTGAATTTCATGTGCCTGGAGACTTTAGGGTGTTGACTCAGCAAGCGAGTCCTTGCCGATATTCCAACATTCTGTTTAACATAAAGCCAGGTAAAATGTTCCTTAACCAGTTTGATTGATGTTCTTCTACCAGGAAGAGATAGATTGTGAAGAGAAAATCTCCTGCCTCATAGCCACCACACAAACGGCCAAGTCCTTCCTGTTGGGGGAAAAACATCACAGACCAACTTTTCACCCGATTCATCCAGCGTCACAACTTGAAGATGGAGACCAGAGTTGATCTGTTTTCACCGGATGAAATCGGGATCAATGTGCCGTGCATGAGCCATGGCACTGAAATCGATGGCAGTAGTTGTATGTAATGTCGAGCCTGAATAGGGCACCAGCCACAGCATCCTCAGATGTGCTGTGTGTCTGATGAAAATTGTAGGATGAAGTCCAAGTGCTGAATCTCTCTGGGCAAGTAGAGATGTGTGCTTCTACTTGCAGTATGCAGAAGAGGCTGGTGGTCTGTACAAATGGTCAAAGATTGACCTTCCAATAAAAAGCTGAAATATCGAATTGGAAATTGGGATTCATGAGAGAATTACAAAGAAATTTATTTCAAAATTGTATCTTCTATTTCAAGAGGAATCTCCAAACCCAGACTTGAATAAATCAAAAGAAAGATGGGAATTGGATTTGGGAACTGAAATTGACCCTTTTTGCTTGTCTGACATTTGTTGGGACAGTAATTAATGTTTTCAATAGATTAGTTAATTACAAATTTATTCATCAATTAGATTTAATGCAACATCAATTAATTTATTCCTAATTTTTCAAATTCATGTTTTAGATGTGGCACAGAAATTGGTACATTTATACATTGTCTCTGGAGATGTCTCAAGATGACATCATTTTGGAAAGATGTGACCAAGTTTTTGGAACAAATTATAATAATGTTTATCATTAACACCTGAGCTTTTACTTTTGGGAAATGTATATGATTTGGAAGCCGAATTCAAGTTCTTAAAAAAAAAAACATTAATTATTTTTATAAATTGCATTGGAAATGGCCTGGAGATGTATAACAATTCCATGGAAATCTGAATCCCATTTTAAAATTGATCGTGGGGAAATGCAAAATTGTATTCCCTTAGCAAAAGTGACTAATAATATTAGAACTGGGTATGTTACATAATTCAAAATATGGAAACCATATTTAAAAATAGGTTTCTATATCTAATGTATTCACTTCTCCACCCCACCACCACTTTTCATTAATCTTAATGGTTGAACCTTATCATGTTGGTCTAATTCTAATATTTTATTAATATCCTGCCTTTCCTTTTGGGAAGGAATAGTTATCACAGGAGCTTTGCACCTAGATCTGTATTTTTTTCTTTTATACTTTTTTCTCTTCTCACTTTTATGTACAGTACAACATTTATTTTTTATTCTATTTTGATAATTGTATGTATCATTTGGATATGATTCTATTATTATATTGAACTGTATACAAAACTATAAATATTTTTTTTAAATGCTGAAATGTTTCACTGCGAGATAGATAGCTAAGAGTTCTTGCCCAATTGTACTATACTTTGCATGAGCCGGTGACCGCTTGGCTTAAAAAAAATGCCAGAGGTTCTAATTGCCCACAGACTCGTTGTTCGAACACTGGTCCCCACATCACTGAAAGATGCATCTGTGGTAAGAGAGCAAGGCCTTGGGCATTTGATGTACAAGCTTAGTAGCATTTGTAAGAACAGTGTTCACATCATGGAAAACTCACACAGCATCATCTCCCAAAGTTAATGTCTTTTTGAAGCAGACATCATATCCTTTGAGTCGTTCAGCAAGAGGTAATAGAGATGCTGCGGTATTCACCAGGGAATAACAATAAAATTCCTCGTACCTAAAAACCATCACAACTGGCCAAACGTTCCTAACGCGGGGAGGAAATTTTCAAATTCCATGCACTTTCCATTCATCAGGCAAAATACCATGTTGCATAACTCTAGGTCCCAAAAATACAAGATCAGAAGCACCAGAAACACTTTCCTGGGATTGATCACGATGCCACATTCCTCAAGCCTCGGAAACAATGAGATAAGGTGGCTCTTGTGCTTCTCTTCATCCACACTTACAACCAGAATCTCCTGGATGAACTTAAGTACTAAAAAATCCAAGGCCAGTGAGTTCGTGGTCCATGAACCACTGGAATGTCTGAGCTGCATTCCATACACCGAATGGTATTCTCAGAAACTCAAACATGCCGAACGGGAGCATCACTGCTGTCTTCGTGACATCCGAAGACTCAAATGGAATCTAATAGTAAGCATGTACTAGATCTATTTTGACAAATGCATATTTGCCGTGGAGGTTGGCTGAGAAGTCTTGTAAATTTGAAATATTGTATCAGTCAGGCATGGTGGAATTGTTCAGGGCACAATTATCTCTGCAAGGCCGCCAATCCCTAGTTTTTTTCAGAACCATTTACAACCTTGAAGCCCAGCAGCCATCAGATCTGTGGGCTATGCCCAATTCTTGCCATTCCAATTTTGCGATTTTAAGATAATCCGGGGGTTTTACAAGCCTGCGTCTTATGGACCCTGCCTTTAAATGGTGGCTTATTGCATGTCTGCACACCATTATGATGGGGTCACGAGGTGAGGAAAACACTTGAGCAAGGCTTGGAAAGGGCAGGAGCCAGGTTGAAGGCTTGTCAAGCAGCAGATGGCATTGGAAGGACAACAAATGCAGCTCACTTGCATTCAAGAGCTGCAGTCCACACAACAGCATTTTTTTCCAAATACATCACTGAAAAATGTGACAAGAAAAGGAATTTGCCACATTTACAACTGAAAACCCACCCACAACGATTGTGAAGCTGAAATGAAATGCGAGTGACCTCTGGCCATGTTTGAATAAGAGAATCATTTGTCACTGAAAGAACACATGACATATTAGAAAGTCTATGTTCCTCATGGGTTGGAGGGACAGGCACCACTCCAAAGTGACAGATAGTTTTGGAGTTTTACATAGAGATGTCAAACTAATAACCTACTCTAACAACTGCCAAGATTTTTTCCATTTTTCTCAGTTGCGTTCAATAAACTCTCTCAAATGAGAACAAGATCTCAAGACAAAGGACAGAACCAGGCCACAAGTCCCGTCTAGTCTGCTCCATAAACCAACACGAAACCACTCTGCACTCCTTCCAATTTCCGGACTTTTCCCATATCCCTTAATGCCCTTACTAATGAGATACTTGTCTATTTCTTGTTTAAATATGCCCAGTGATCTGGCTTCCACTGCTGTATGCGGCAGCGGTTCCACAGATCCACGACCCTCTGGCTAAAGAAGTTCTTCCTAATCTCTGTTTTATATGGATAACCTCTAATTTTCTTGTCCTCGATTCACCCACCAAGGGAACCATCTTACCCGCATCCACCCTATCTAAACCTTTCAATATACAAAATGCCTCCATGAAATTACTTCTTTAATTTCCTGTACTCCACTGAATTCTTCACTACCAATTTCACCTGGTCATTAGCTTTTAGGTTTCCTTGCACAAGGACACCCAAGTCCCTTTGCACATCCAAGGTCTGAATTTTCATCCCATCCAAATTGTATGCTTCCTGTTTATTTCCACTGCCAAAATGTACAACTAAGCATTTCTCAATGTTAAATCTCATCTGCCATAATTTTACCCAGTTTCCTTATCTGTCTATATCCTTTTGCAACTTTACAGTTTCTACACTTCCTACTTTGTCCCCTATCTTGGTGACCTCCGCAAATTTCGCCACAAAACCATTTAAACCACAATCCAAATCATTAATTTATATTTCCTGGCAATATATCTATCCTGAATTCCTTTTATTACGGCCACATGCCATTCTAAAATTGATCATTACTGAACCTGAACATGTTTATTGTGGTAAACATCTTCTAATAAATGTTCTGGATTTAATTTTTTAAAATCTCGTTGTGGCTCCTCTTCATCCCCTCTTTGCAAGTTGAATTCACAAAATTTTCCAAATATTTTTTCAGCAATAATTCTGTGGTACAGAAGATTACTCATCTTTCCTAGAGGTTAAAAGTTGCATTTTGATTTTCTTGTCTCAACTGAACATTGTACAAGGTGAAGGCTGATTAAAGTGGATTCAGTAACGATGGCCTTCAAATTTTTCATTATTGCTATGGCTACACTGCTTGAATGATAAACTGGTGTTTCTACAGGGAATTACCTCATGGAAATGTTCTAAATACATTCATTGGAGATAGACCTCTGTGAAAAGTTTACTGCCCATCGGCAACAATCCTTGAAAAGAGATGAATCATCACCCATAGAGCAGCCCAGGAATAGGCCATTTGGTGAACAATGTCTGGGGTGACCATGATACTCATTAAATTAATCCCATCTGTCAGCACATGGTCCATACACATCACCTATTCCCTCTTGTTCATGTGCCCAAACAAATGCCTCTTAAATCGTGGCGATTTCACCACTATCCTGGCAGCGTGGGCCAGACCCCCACCGCACTGTGCAAAAACCTGCCTCACTTCTCTCCTTTTCCCCTCTCATGTTCAATATAAGTATCATAGTATTTTTACATTTCCTATGGGGGGGGGGAGAAGACATTGACCTTCTCCAGGACTACAATAATTGGATAAATTTCAACCAGGTCATCCCTCAGCCTCCAAAGCTCCAGAGAAAACTATCGAAATTGCCATTTTCAAGGAGCTCGCGCTTGCACCCCAAGATCCCTCATTGCAACACAACTACAAGTCCTCTCAAAGTGCAAGACACTTGTCCAGATTAAACTCCATCTGCCATTTCTCTGCCCACATTTATAAGTCATCTGGTTTGGAAGGGATAATATGAGGGGAACTGGGTGGATCAACAGGTCAGAGAGAAAAACTTGGGGGGTGGGGTGTGGGCAGGTTACATGAACTTGGAAAATTCCATATTCATACCATCGAGTCACAAATGCAATAAGAGATGGTTCCTCTGGATTTGACCTCACCCAGACAATGGAGGAGGCAGAAGACAAAGGTCAGTGTGGGAATGGAATGGAATGGAACTTAAAACAGCTTGTGACCATGAGCCAAGATGGCCATTGTGATCAAAGTGGAGGTGCTCAGCCAATCTGTCATTTACTCTGCATTGGGTTTCTTGCCACAGAGGGCACGGACATGGTTGGAGTAGGAGACTTCGAAACTTTACCCTGCATGAGAATCCCTGGATGGTGTTAACTGATGTAGATTGCAGGAGAAAATGCCCGAGGATGGGGAGGAATTAGGAGTCTGTAATTATTTGAAAGATCTTACTGCAAGATTCATCACCAATGACGAGGAAAGCAGCTTCAGTCTATTCTCCCTCTCAGAAAGATTTATGTCATACACAAAACAATCTTTCAGTACAGCCAGAGGCAAAAGGGCTCTTAATTTAGTCTTACAATCAAAAGACTTTGAAGTTAACCAGTGTAGATGACTCAAAATTCAATTCGAAATTCACTTCTGGTGGAAATATAAGAGCCAATGGCTTGCTTAATCAGATTAGCCTTATTCTGAGTTTCCATTTCTACTTTCACACAATCAAATGCAAGCCCCAGTTGTTGATCCCCAACTATTTTCTATCCTTACCCACTTTGCAACTACACCTACCTGAAATTGGAAGAAACAACAGCTAATTTTTCCATGTATAAATCATATACAAAATAATTTACCCACATTTTCACATCACTGTAGCCACTGAATGATAACTTGTGCCCATCAGAAAATTGCACCAGCCACTTCAGGGTGCTATTTACCTTGGTGTTACTGACTCTTTTCCAGTGTTACTTGCAGACATAATGACATATTCAACATGCACAATATTTCTTTTCTTACTGACCAGAACTATAAAGCATTGTGTAAAAAAGAGAAAAGCTCAAGTCAACCAGGAGATACAAACTCCTGACTGCAATGTTGCTGTGCACATTTGCTACATTATTGAAGTTTCACAGAGCTTACAAGAGATATTCAAAGTCAAGCAATAACAGAAATAACAGGATATTACAGCACGGTACAAGCCCTTTGGCCTACAATGTGTTGATCTTGATATTTCTAAGAAAAAAATAATACCCTGTAGCAGCTACTGCAGTAGATGCTACTCAATAAAGGCAAACACACACAAAGGTAGTCAACTCAAGGCTGGTTTATTGCAGACATACACAGACCTTTTATTCCCTGCCTGTCAATGAGAATATTAGTGAAAACTTTCTGGTCCACAGGACCAGCTGGTTAAAGCTACGAGCCAATAGCGCCCCGTGCCTTTCAGCAGGGGCTTCATCTTGTCCATTGACTGTACTTTTGGGCCCAGCATTGTTAGCCCGTGATGTGTCAGGTAAGTCTGTGAACTGATGGTGGTGGTTCGTAATACCGCGCTATGCGTTCGCTACAACCCTGTTTTTCTTTCACCCTTGTATGCCTGTCTCAGAGTCTCTTAAATGCTCCTTTCGTGATATTGTAATAGATAAATATATTTGGAGAATTTGGTAATATTTGGGATTTTAGTAAGATTTAGAGTAGGTTACATACATACACACATACATTTTAAACCATCTTATTTGAAAGACTGAAGAAATATTGAAGATCTCTGGAGAATGTTATTCACATTCACAAGTAGGTGTTAATCAAACTGATGTCATAAAATGAATGACCATTGTTTGTAAATGGAGCCACGATGACTACAAGTGCATATCTGCAGGGTGCTTACAGGAAAGTTATTCCTAGGTTTTGTTTATCTAACAATAGCTTGAGCAGAAGAAAGAACTCCTGTTGTTTCGAATAAGAGAAATAGAACTCTGTAGTAGCTTTGAGAAAGAAGTTACCATCTGGAAAACCCTAACGGGGCAAGGTTCATCAGTGAGACACTGAGGTGACTAATGGTGGTTCTTCAGTTGTGGAAATCCTGGAACAACAAATCTCTCTCTAAAAACCCTACAATAACCATTCTGAGTGGTAAACATTTACCTTTCGAGCACCAAATCCTGGTGAAATTTATACACATTCCATTCTGTGCACAGCAGAATTGCCTGCATCCAGAAAACTTGGAAGCAGGAGAAGTGAGATTGAACTGTGAACCAAAGAACTTTTCTTAAATTTAAACACATTACAAACATGTGCACTTACAATTAGAAGGGGGTTAATTTGGGTTTGTTAAGTATAGAGTTAAGTTAAAGTTTGATTCTATTTTCATGATTAAATTTGATTAAAAATATCTTCTGTTTTAAAAACCAATTTTCTTGATGAATGAATATTGCTTCTCGGTTTTGGGAACCTTTGGACTCGTAACAATATCTTCGTGGATAATGACATTGGGCCTGTTCAAAGTAGGAAATGGCTTCTACCAGCAGGAGTTTCTATTTCAGGAAAATATTGATAGGTGGCTGGCCACATACATTTCCTAAAAATTAATGCCCTCTCCCTCCCTAAACCACATTCAGTCCCATGACATCTTTCTACGTTGCATTACTGGGACCAACAAGGACCTGACCCATTTCCCATCTCTCCTTGCAATGCCAATATGGCAGTTGCCATTAAGAACTGACAAATCACATTTTAATTAAGCAAGCAAGATGAAAATCATTCTGACATCCTGCTTAAAAAAAGAGTCAACAAACCTTCCTAATTATATAACTTCATTTTTATTTTGATTCCCATGGGGCATTAGTAAAAAATGTCCCATCAATTTGCTCACCAACTTATGAGTAAAATCATGATCCCTGTTCATGAAAACCCTAACATTCAATGTTACACAGATAATCAAGGAAGAATTCTGTAATAAAGGTGAATGAAACATTGAAAGAATTTCCCCCTTTAAAACATTGAGATTGTAGTGTACCAAGTGACGGGGCGAGGAAAAAAAGCCAAATCACTGCAACACTTGGACAGTCCAAGATGGCACGCACTCCCCTTCACTACCGAGAAGGACCCCATGCCCAGCACCATGTATGGGCTTAGGAGCCCTTCACTTCTGCGTAGCTGCCAGCTGGCCAGAGAATGATGCAACAACGTCACTGCTGGAAGTCAGGGGTACGTCACCAGAAGTGGCCGGGCCAGCGAGCAGACGTAGGGAATTTAAAACAGTAAACCCAGTCTTTGTTTTACACTCACCTTGTGTGGACGTCTCTTTATTTGGTAGCACTGCTGCAGCGGACGCTACAAATCGATAACTTCTTATTGCTGCAACCAAACAGGTCTGCAAGATACACCAAACTAAACAGAAAACATGACCAGAAATCCCAGAGATCATAAATTCAAAAGGATTGGTGAAATCTTGACTCTGTATTATTAACACCAAAGTCCCTATATTTTTCAAGGCATTCGGACAAGTAACTGAGAAACATTATATTTTAGACACATGGTACGTCAGGATCATAAGGGTTGGAGCATTATTGTTCAAGAGACACAACTTTAAAAAAATAACATCTAACTTGATGAAGAATGTGATGCTACAACAGGAAAAACGGATGGAATCAGACACATTCTATGAGCATTGGGAAGCAAAGAAAAATAGATTGGTTTTTCATCCTTTCCTTAGCGACCCAATGACCCCGACAAGTCCTCCCCGACCTGCGACCGTAGTGGAGTCCAAACGATCATCAGATTCCACAATGGTCGCAAGTCGGGGTTTTGACCCAGTGCGAGGAGCCCTGAAGTCTTAGAGCCTATTTTTAAAATCAAATGATTTGACAAACGAGAACAGAGACACAGGACACGAAAGACCCAAAATGTGCGGATCGACTCAACGCTTCGGGGTCCATCTGCTGGGGGCAGCCATCTTAATTTCTGTGCGCATGCGCTTGCGCAAAGGGTTCGCTTCGTCGCCCTGTCGGCACATCCAAATCAGCCGCACATGCGCGAACTCACCACGCATGCGCCAACCAGACTTGCCAAGCTCCTGCCCCCGCCCCCTCCCTCCCCAAGTTACCTCGCGGCCTCCCGCCTCGCCCTGTCGGCGCCATCAGGCCTCGCACCGACGCCTCGGCTCCACTCAAACACCTGGCCGGTACCGGCCACTCCCAGGTGGGGCCCAACGGGCTGCTGGTTGCCCGTTTTCCCTGGACCGCGCGGCTGAGGATGATCCCGGCGCCGTCGCCAACTTCTTCTCTTTATCGCCCGCGGCGACGCGATGGATCCCGAGCAGACGACGACGCCGCCAACGTCCCGCCTCCCCACTGCACGAGCCAAACAGCCCGCGAAACTGCCCATCAATCCAACCCGACTTCAGCGTCCAATCAGATAGCAGCCCCTCCGAATCATCCCATTGGCTGGCGCAACTGAAGCAACCAATCAGTGAGCGAGCGAACACACAGGTGCACCCAATCAGCTTCGCAAGACAGAAAACAGGCAGTCGAAGGAGCAGGAGCCCCTTCAGCCCTTCCATTTACAACTACCCCAACAACAATCAAAACCTTAGATTTCATAAGATCACTTTGTCCTGGCTCCAGGATTCCTCTGATCTGAAGAAATACAAGGGAGACTATTTATTCTCAATCTTTCCTTCAAATTAATTACTGCTTCCAATTTAATGTCTGTTACTTTTTTCAAAGTATCTGCATCTCAGTTCGATGCATCTGATCCCTCTACGAATGTGTATGACAGTAAACTCATCACATGTCCATGGATCCCAATTTTAAATGAACCTTCAACAGGGTAGAGAATTCCAAGGATATTACATTTTCATTAAAGACATTTCTTAAAGTCCAAGCAGCTGATCAGTTATTGGGAAATTGTGACACTTGGTGTTCAGCTCCTTTGCATTATCCTCTCTCGATCCGTGCTGCTGTGTCCCCTCATAATGTTGTAAGGCCATCTTCTTTTTTTCCAATGAGAAAGAGATCCATATTCAAACGTTCCTCCTATCACCCGGTTAAAACATCCCAGAAACAAATCTGATAATTTTTGTGCACTTCTCATTCTTCAGATAAGGAAACTGGACACATGACTCCCGATGTAAGATGAGCAAGACCATTCGATGTGAAATTGGAGTGTGCGCGCTACTGTGAAGGGTGGAAAGAAGGACACACACTCAAGAAATCAAAGTTAAAGACTCCTTTATTACACTGGCAGCTCTACTTCTATTCTCTCCCTGCTGCTGTCGACTGGAATTATGTCATATCAGCGCCGGCCTCCAATTAGTCAGTATTCCTGTCCTTGTTGATTACTGTTGTGCGGGTTGTCTCCTGGGTCGAAAGTTGTTGGTCCCTGTTGACTCTGCGTGGTCATCAGGTTCGTCAGTCATCTTGTGCACAGGGGGGATCCCAGTTAGCATGATCCCCCACCTCCCCAGAACCAGTGATTGGAGCGCTGTTCGCTGCTTTTGATCGCCTATATCTGCGTCATGGGGGCTGAGTGGAGACCAATTTGCTGGCTTGAGGTGGTCGATGGTTAAAGTCTCTTGCTTCGCAACAATATCCAGCACACTTACCGTGAAGTGTGGAATGAACGATACACACCCAAGAATTCGAAGTCGAAGACTGGTTTGTTGAACTGGCAGCTCTGCTTATATACTCTCCCACTGCTGAGGACAGGTCTTTTGAGACGGCAGAGCCAGCCTCGGATTGGTGGGTGTTCCTGCCATTGCTCATTGCTTCCCGCCGTGCAGGATGTCACCTGGGACGAAGGTTGTTGGTTCTCGTGGGATCTGCTCAGTCACTGCGTTCGTCAGCCATCTTGTGTACTGGTTTGCATCCCGGTTAGTGAGCCGCAACAACCATATATTGTGGAAGAATATGGAGCCCATATTTACAAAGGGTGGGTGTGAATATTTAAATGAAACTCTGACATTCCCTTTCTCCTTAAGGCCTCAGTTTATGAAAAGGAACATTAAAGTAATCGGCGCTCCTGTTTGGGGGGTCCCTTGTCCTCATTTTTCTTCTTTTTTCTTTTGGCACGGGGATAGAGGGGGGATGGGGTGGTTTATGGGGGGGGGATTTCTTTATTCTTTCTTTTAACATGTATTTATATTTGATTTGTATTATTATTAATTGTGTGAATTCTTTGTGGATTTATAAATATTTTTTTTAAATGATCAGAGGTCATTCCACTGGACCTAAAGAGGCCTAGAGCAACACTGGGGACACCCTCCTGCCCCCCACCCCCCCACCACCCCAAATATCAATGTGATCCACTACGATCATTGACAAAATCATCGAGGACCCCTTCACCCGGCCAACAGCATCATCCAGCTATTCCTGTTGGGAAAGAGATCCAGGAATTTTAGAGCTGGTACCAAGAGGCCCAGGAACAGCTGCTTCCTCCAAACAGGGAGAACGTGGAACAATTGATGAGCTGCTCATACAAATACTCCTCCACTCTGCTATATATTCAACAATAGTGAGTTATTTTTCTGGACATGCTCCACATGTATTATTTGTCTGTTGTGTGAGGGCTTGGTTGTGTGTTTGCGTGTGTTTACCCCAAGAACTCTGTTTTATCAGGTCGTACTTGTGCTATCCAAGGGTAATAAATTTGAGGTTGTACTTTGGAGTGGGTGCAGAAGAGATTTCCTGGATCGGAGAAAGTATCTCATGAAGTAAAGTTGACTGAGTAGGGCTTTTCTCATCCCACTACCACCACCCACCCCCCACCACTCAGCGAAATTGACTTTATTCACAAATTATTTCCAAAGAGGAAGACCATTCCAAGTCTTTTCTCCCCCTCCTGTTGTATCCAGATATTCCCTTCACTGAACATTGCTGCATACGTCTCTGTTTACCTTCATTGCCACCACTTTGATACCGTGTGGTTACAGCTCCCCTCTGCTGTTGGAGGAGTTCCCCTTGGTCTCAGCCTCTCAATGCCCGGTAATGAGAGGGTTATGATCCATCCCCATAGTGCCTTCGTTTTGGCTGTGCCAAGCCTCCATCCATCCCTCAGCATGTACTCCTGCAGCCTGGAATGTGCCAGTCGGCAGCGTTCCCTCCCCAACATCTCCGCTTGCTGAAAGACTGACAGGTTTAACGTAGAACACGAGAGCACAGTACAAGCATTTCGGCCCTCGATGTTGTGCCGACCGATGTATTCCAACCAAAATAAAAATAACTAACCCCTTCCTCCCTCATAACCCTCCATTCTTCTTTCATCCATGTGACTCAGAGACTCTTAAATGCCCCGAAGGTTTCAGCCTTCACCACCACCCCAGTTCTTGGGCTCATCCTATGTCCCTGACCTGGTAGGCATACACTGTATCCCCTCCCCTTGTCACCCTCCTGCTGCCCCCACCCCGAGCCAGAGGTGAAGGTGGTTTCTCAGCCGAGGAGCATATCTGGGAGATGAACCTCAACTGCATCGAATTCAGGTTCCCGCAGATCAAAGCAGGTCCGTGGGCCAAGATGAGTGACCCGATGGTGAACCGGAGATCCAGTGGTGGTCTCCGTCCTCTGGGTCCATCCTCAATACTGTCCCCTGTCACCCACCAGGCCCATCCCCAAATCCCCCATCTCCCACCAGGCCCATCCCCAAACCCCTCCCCTGCTGAGATCGTCCCCAAAACCCTGTTCACCCCCGATCCTGTCAATAAAGTCCCTATCCCCCACCAGTCCCATCCCCAAAGCCTCTGTCCCCCACTGGGCCTGTCCCCAATGCTCCGCCCATTGCTTGGACTGTCCCCAGAGCTCCTGTCTCCCACCAAGGCCTTAAACAAGCCACTGTCCCTCAACATGCCCAGCCTGTCCCCGCACCCCCACCCCAATTGATCTGCAACCAAAGGCCCATCGCCATCAGGTCTGTCCTCCCACCAGACCGGTTCCCTCACTGGGACCCTCTCCAATCGATCACCCATCACAACTACCCCACCCCAGTTCTTGAACCTCCCCCTTCCCCACCCACAGGCCTTGGAATCAGAGCTGCTCCTGGGACACCCAGACAGTGGAGATGTGGGGAGGGCAGTGATCCATCTCCTTCCTGGTGGCAGAATTCCATACCTTCACCAAATTGGGGAATCCCCTGACCCTTGGCACTGGGTCAATTGACCCATCTGAGCCAGGCCTCTCTCTCCCCCCACCCTGGAGAATGTGGCCCAATTCAGTTGGCTGCTACAGTACACACTGCCCTTCAACTCTTGTCCCAGGACTCCTGCTCCCACTTGTCCTTCAATGAGCTGTGTGACTACAGCCAGGAGCTTCCCCCTCCTCATTACCCTTGGCCCTGTGGGTGAGTGGGTGGGACATGACGAGGGGGTTGTAGGTCATGGAATTGGGGTAAGAAAGTTTGGGTGAAACCTGGGAAAGGGAGCGGTGATCAGCCGGCTGTGATCATCCGGTAAAGATTGTGTCAGGCATTGAAGACGGAGTCAATGCAGTCCCCTGCCGGGTCCATTCCCCACCGGGTCCATCTCCAAAACTCTCCACCAGGTCGATCCTCAATATTATCCCTCGCCGGGACCATCCCCAATCACGTCTGCACTGGGTCCAACCCCAATACCGTCCCCCGCCGGATCTGTCCCAAATACCGTTCCCTGCCGGGTCTATCCCCAATCCTGTCCCCGCTGGGTCCATCCAAAATCCCGTCACCCGACAAGTCCATCCCCAATCCATTCCCCCGCTGCATCCATCCCTAATCTCTTCCCCCACTGGGTCCAACCCCAATACCGTCCACCGCCGGATCAGTCCCCAATACCATCCCCCATTGGATCCGTTACCAATCGCATCACCACCGGGTCCAAACAAAATCCAATCTCCCTCTGAGTCCGTCCACAATACCATTCCCAACTCGGTCTGTCACTAATTCTTTTGTTCAACAGGTCCTCCCACAAACCCTATTCCCCACTTTTCCCTCCCCAAAGCCCCTGACCCCCGCCAGGTCCATTCCCAAAGCCATTGTCCTTCACTGGCTGGTCCCCAAAGCCCCCGCCTCCCCACAAGACTCATCCTGAAGCCCCAGCCCTCCCCTGGGCCTGTCCCAAAGGCCCATTCCCCATCATGTCTGTCCTCCCACTGAACCGATACTCTCACTTGGCCCATCTCAAATCGATCACGCATCAGAACTGCCTCACCCCAGTTCCTGCACCTCCCCTTCCCCCACCGACAGGCCTTAGAACCTGTGCTACTCCTAGGACCCCAAGACGGTGGAGATATGGAGAGGGCAGAGGTCCAATCTCCTTGCCAGTGGCAGCATCCCAGTCCTTCACCGAGCTGGGGAGTTCCCTAAACCTTTGCACTGGGACATCTGTCCCATCTGAGCGAGTCCTCTCTCTCTCCCCACACCCTGGAGACTGTGCCCCTGTACAGCTGGCTGCCACAGTACACACTGCTCTCCACCTCTTGCCTCAGGACTCCTGCTCTCACTTGTCCTTCGACAAGCTATGTGACTACAGCCTGGACCTGCCCCCACCTCGTTACACTTGGTCCTATGGGTAAATGGGTGGAACATGACAAGGGAGTTGTAGGTGGTGGAATTGGGGTGAAAAAGTTTGGGTGAGAGCCAGGAAAGAGAGTGATGATCATCCGGCCAATGAGAGGCATTGGGGACAGAGTCACTGGGGAGGGGTCAGAGCCTCAGGGAAACAAGGGCCCTGGATTTGGTAGCAATCACAGCTCATGGAAAGTAGGAGGAAGAATCCTGGGAATCATTGAGTGTGGCAAGGTTAGCGTCGCGGTTAGAACAACGCTGTTAAGGGGGCAGCAAGCCGGGTTCAAATTTGACACTGTCTCTGGGGAGTTCTACATTCTTCCTGTGTCTGCGTGCATTTCCACCAGTTGCTCCTGGTCCTTCCACCATTTAAAATGTACCGGGGGTTGTAGGTCATTGGTGTAATTGAGTGGTTGTGGCTCATAGGCTGAAAAGGCCTGTTTCCGGGCTGCATGTGTCAATCTAAAATCACCATCTAAAATGATAGTCCAGCCTGTCATGAATTTTTTAAATATTCAATTCAAAAGACTGGTCCAGATAGACAACTCCGAAACAGTCCTTTCAGCCCATCTTTTCTGATGGCCAAGCTGCTTGCAAACAGTCCATATCCCTCTCAACCTTTTCATTCCACGGACCCATTCAACTCGCATTGCTTTGTCAATCTCACGGCCTGTGGGAAGAAATTATTTCCCTGCCTGTCAGCCTGATTTTGTTCCTCCATATCTCCTTCCTGATGGTAGTGGGTCAAAGATGCTGTGTGCTGGATGTCTGCGGGTCTAATTACAGGCCCCATCCCTGGACAGTCAGAGGCCCCTTGTCTCAAAGTCCCATCCATGTGGCCTCTCACTCAGCAATCCCTCGTCGGAACACAACTACCCCCTCCTTACCTACCTCTACCAGCCCTTAGTATCCTCATGACAGTTCCAGGCACCTGTTATGTCGACCCTTGATGACCTGCGCCAGCTCTAATTTGGACCCTGCTCACCTAAACCATTGGAATAACCAGCGCCTTCTACCCTCGAGAGCCCGAGGGAATCCGTACCCTCAGCAGTGTCCTGCTGGTGCACAATCGAATGCCCTCCATCCCCTTCCACGGGTTCCCTGCTGTTATCAGGCTCCTGTATGGACCCCACCCTGGCAAAACTAAGAAGAAACCTGTAAAGGAACTTTATCTTTTTTTGGTATAACTGTAATTATTGCATTGGAACAAGACTTGGGTAATCGAAAAGTGTCATAAATTTGTTGTAAAACATCCTTATATATAGGAAATATATCAGCATAAAAAGTTTTATAAAACTCTATAGAAAACCCATCTTCACCAGGTGCCTTTCCATTTGGCATATCTCTTATGGCCGTTTCTATTTCCTTTTCTGTAAAGGATTTATCTAACTCCTGTCTATCTTCTTGATTCAATTGTGGCAATTTAATATTTTTCAAAAAAGAATCTATAGCATCCTCAGTTACATCTTTACATTCTGAAGTACATAATTTTTAATAAAAATTACAAAATTCCTCATTAATTTCCTTTTGACTAAAATTAATACCCGATTTCTTTCTAATTACTGGTATAATTCTACATAATTGTTCCTTTTTTAACTGCCATGACAGAACTTTATAAGATTTCTCACCCCATTCATAAAATTTATGTTTAGTTCGGTTCATTAAACATTCAAACCGATAAGTTTGTAATTCATTATATTTAAATTTTAAATTAGTTAACTGATTCTTTTGCGTTTCAGTAGCATTTTTTTTGAAATTCTTTTTCAGTAACAGTTATCTTTTTCTCTAAATCTTCAATCTCTTTAATTCTCTCTTTCTTTACTTTGGAAGCATAACTAATTATTTGACCTCATAAAAAAACTTTCATTGCATCCCATAAAACAAATTGACTAGAAACAGAATTACTAATATAAACCTCAATTTGTTGTTTTAAATAACTAATAAATTCCATTTTTTGCAGTAACATCATATTGAATCTCCATCTTGGAGCTCTCTGAACATCCTGTCAACTCTGATATTCTAATAATAATAATGAATGGTCCGAAACCAGTCTTGCCTTATAATCCACAGATGTAACCCTATCCTGCAAATGTGCTGAAATTAAAAAATAATCAATTCTAGAAATCATTCTGTTTTCACAAGAGAGGATACAGATAACCTCCCAAGGATGTTGGGAAACATAGAGACTAATGCAAGGGAGGAACTGAAAGAAATCAGTATCTCTAAGGACATGGTCTTGGGGAAATTGATGGGATTGAAGGCAGATAAATCCCAAGGGCCGGAAAATCTACATCGTAGGGTACTTAAGGAAGTGGCCATTCAGATAGCAGATGCTTTAAGAATTATTTTCCAGAACTCAATAGACTCAGGATCAGTACCCATGGATTGGAGGGTAGCTAATGTTACCCCACTATTTAAAAAGGGGGGTAGAGAAAAAGCAGGGAATTATAGGCCGTAGAGCCTTACTTCAGTAGTGAGCAAAATTATGGAATCCATTATTAAGGAGGTAATAGCGGAGCATATGACTAGCAGAGAAGGGATCGGACAGAGTCAACATGGATTTACAAAAGGTAAATCGTGTTTGACAAATCTATTGGAATTCTTTGAGATGGTGACAGGTAAAATAGATGGGGGAGAGCCAGTGGATGTGGTGTACCTGGACTTCCAAAAGGCCTTCAATAAGGTCCCGCATAAACGACTGGCTTCCAAAATCAAGGCTCATGGGATTGGGGGCAAAGTATTGATGTGGATTGAGAACTGGCTGGCAGGTAGAAGACAGAGAGTTGGGATAAATGGCTTGTTTTCTGAGTGGCAGGCGGTGACCAGTGGGGTGCCACAGGGATCTGTACTGGGACCCCAGCTGTTCACAATTTACATTAATGATCTGGATGAGGGGATTGGTTTTAATATCTCCAAATTTGCAGATGACACTAAGCTAGGAGGGGTTGTGTGCACGGAAGAGGGGGTCAGGAAGCTCCAGTGTGATTTGGATAAATTGAGGGACTGGGCAGATACATGGCAAATGCACTATAATGTGGATAAATGTGAGGTTATCCACTTTGGTAATACAAACCGGAGGACAGATTACTATTTGAATGGCAATAGATTAAGAGATGGGGAAGTGCAGAGAGACCTAGGGGTACTTGTACACCAGTCTCTGAAGGCGAGCATGCAGGTACAGCAGGCGGTTAAAAAGGCAAATGGTATGTGGCCTTCATATAAAGAGGGTTTGAGTACAGGAACAAGGATACCTTACTGCAGCTGTACAGGGCCTTGGTGATACCCCACCTGGAGTAATGTGTGCAGTTTTGGTCACCTTATCTAAGGAAGGATGTTCTTGCAATGGAGGGAGTGCAGAGGCGATTCACCAGGCTGATTCCTGGAATGGCAGGAAAGACTTATGAGGAAAGATTGAGCAAATTGAGATTGTACTTGCTGGAGTTTAGAAGATTGAGAGGGGATCTCATAGAGACATATAAAATTCTGGCAGGACTGGACAGAATGGATGCAGATGGGATGTTTCCAAGGATGGGAAAATCCAGAACCCGGGGCCATGGTTTGAGGATAATAGGCAAACCATTTAGGACCGAGATGAGGAGGAATTTCTTTACCCAGATGGTGGTGAATCTGTAGAATTCATTGCCACAGAGGGCAGTAGAGGCAGGTTCATTAAATATATTTAAGAGGGAATTAGATATATTTCTTCAGTATAAGGGTATTAAAGGTTACGGAGAGAAAGCGGGGACGGGGTACAGAACTTTAAGATCAGCCATGATCTCGTTGAATGGCGGAGCAGGCTCGAAGGGTCGAATGACCTACTCCTGCTCCTATCTTCTATGTTTCTATGTTTCTATCCCCATTATACCTACACCTCACTGTGATCCTGTATATACATCACTGTTAAACCTTTTAACTGCTCTGAACCCAGTGTCACAGTTTCTGTCCCAGTCTACCGTACATCACCATTAAACGTTCTCCACACTGTGAACACAGTGTCACTGAATATGCAACAGTGTGACGTGAATCATCGTTAAACTTCTTCCCCACTGTGAACCTGTTGTCACAGTATCTGCCACAGTTTATTGTACATCACTCTTAAACCTTCTCACTACTGTGAACTCGGTGTCACAGTACCTGCCTCTGTCTACTGTATATCACTGTTAAACTTTCTCCCCACTGTGTAACTGGTGTCACAGTATCTGGCTCAGTCTACCGTACATCACCGTTGATCTATCTCTCAACTGTTAATCCAGTGACACTGTATTTGCCATATTATATCGTACATCACCATTAAACCTTTTCCCCATTGTTGACTTGATGCCACAGCATCTGCTGTTGTTTATTGTACATCACTGTTAACCTTTCTCATTGCTGTGAACCCAGTGTTACAGTATCTGCCACAGTATATCGTACATCACTGATGAACCTTGTTCCTTCAATATTTCCGAATAAAAATAAGGTCAGATTCTGCGGAAAAATATCTCCTATAACTTGTTCCATTAATATTGTAATTCTCCCCAAAAAGATCTTGCATTAGGACAAAGATAAGTTGAATGCAAGAAAGTTGCAACATCTTCACCACACCTAAAACATTGATCTGATAATTCTGATTTTATTCTATTCAATTTCACTGGTGAAAGAAGTAACTGTGGAAAAAAAACTAGTTGTGAATTCCTTCCTCACTGCTGCAGTGTGGAACTCTGATCAATAGTTCCAGACTGCTGAGTTGAAGTGAATTAATGCAACTCCCCTGGATCATGTGATCTCTATTGGAAATCAGCTTCCTGAGGAGCTTTTCAAATCCAATAGCCTGAATCACCTGACTCGAGGTGCAGCTTTCAGATAAAATCCTTGCTGACATCTGCTGACATGACTGATGTAAAAACAATTATACTGAACTAATTTATGTCTTGCATTGAGATCCTTATACGGATGTCCCCATATTTGCCAATCAATTAAATTATTCAGATCCATTTCCCACCTTTGTCTCAACTTATGAACTCCTCATTTAAAAGTTCCTACTTGTAATAAAGATGACATCATCAAATATTTTTTTTAACAATTCCTCTTATAAAGAATTTCTATTTCAGTACAACATGGTTGGTCCTAACTTATCCTTCAAATATGCTCTAAGTTGGAAATAGCAAAAAAACTTGCGATGAGTATACGATATTTATTTCTCAGTTGCTCAAATGACATTAATTGACCCCTTTCATAACAATCTTCAACATTTATAATTCCCTTACGAAACCCGCTATCCAGAAATTGATGATCCTTTGAAAAAGAAATGAGGATTTTGAATCAAAGCAATTCTGGGTGATGTACATCCACTTACACCAATTACATCATTTATTTTATTCCATATATTAATCAAATGTTTCAACAATTGTGTATCTTTATCACCAACCATTAATTTTGATTCCCAGTTGTACATAAATTCTTCTGCTTTTCCCTCTCCTATTTTATTTGATTCTATTTTAACCCTTTCAAATAAAGAAGCAAGAAATCTCATTTGAGCTGCTCCATAACAATTTTTAAAATGAGGAAGCTGCAGTCCTCTCAATGCAGAATTTCCATTGGGTTATTTGTAACATGGGATTCAATCGGAAATGGGTTCATGTGACATAAAACCACGATGCAGACTGTTTTCTAAGAATGGAATGCAAGAGGAGGGTTGTCTAGGTCTCCAGCAGGATATAGATCACAAGATATAGGAGCAGAAGTAGGCCCGTTGAGTCTGTTCCACCATTCTTCCACTCAGCCCCACTGCCCAGCTCTCTCCCCGTTACCCTTAATTCTTTGACATATCAAATACCTGTTAATCTCTGCCTTAAATACATCCAATGACCTCACATGGGTTTCACGACCCATTGACAAAATCAATTTTTCCACATTTATTTTAAATTGACACCCTTTTATCCAGAAATTATGCTCTCCTGTCCTAGAATCCCCTACCAATGGAAACATCTTTGCCATATGTACTCTGTCCAGGCCTTCCAGCATTTTAAATGCCTCTGAGGTCCCCCTTATCCTTCTGTACTCCAACTAGTACAGTCAAAGACATGTACGGTTACATGATATTATGTCTTGTTGATATTTACCACTCGGGAAGGTTCTTGTTGGTTTTCAGATAGAGGTTTGTTGTTCAGGGAAGAATTAATGTTTTTGTGATTCAACGTACCAGCATCTGAAGTCTGTTATCTCTTCAGAAAAGCTTGATAGCTTTAGCATGGAGCAGAGCTGAGCCACGACTTTGCAGGTATTTAAGGGAGTGTGTGGGCAGGGTTTGTTCTGGACCAACAATCTCACCAAATGACTCTGCTTGAAATCAAGATTCAAACCATTTTGAGGAATACAACAGGAATTGTTCAACAAGAGCCTGGTGTTCCCTGAGGAGTTTTCTTTCAATAGTGGAAATGATTTTTTTTTTAAAGCCTGTTAATATTCCTGATACAGATCTTTGTATTTAACTTTCAGGTTGCTATCTGTTGTTAACTTGGAGGCCTTTAATGGGGTGACTGGGTGGAATTTTTGCTTTAACCAAGCAGTTCTCTTGCAATTTTCCAGCTGTTCGATGCAATTCAGTTCCTTGCAAGTTTAGCAAGTGGGATTTTGATGTGAAATTGCAACTCACAGCGTCATTTTTGTGTTTGAAAATGCCAATGTGAAAATTTTAACTTTGGTCTCCTTGGTTTGCTTAAGTTTACAGAGGAGACGTTGGGTCAAGCTGAGAAGACAGAGTTGGATGCCTTTTGGCGAATCGGGTGGGCAAAGCATTAAACACAAAACGAGGGGCTGAAAAAATAATGAAGCAGACTGAAGTGCCGTTGAACCAAACCCAGGTAAAGAATTTCATTTTGTGCAGTCTACTTAAGAGACCAAACGATTTGGGCTTTTAGTGGTGACCTATTTAAATGAACAAAATCTGATTAGAATTGAAGTTTATGGAATGTTTGGAAGTTAATGTTTATAATTACGATAAATGAACAAATCAATGAGCCTGGTATAACAGTATCTGCCTCTCTCTACTGTACATCACCGTTAAACCTTCTCCCCAATATGAACCTGATGTCAAAGTATCTGACACTGTTAATCGTACATCAATGTTAAACCTTCTCACGAATGTGAATCCTGTCTCAAAGTTTCTGCCTCAGTCTATCGTACATCACTGTTAAACTTTCTCCCCCCTGTGAACCTGGTGTAATAGAATCTGCCTCAGTCTACCGTCCATCACCGTTAAACCTTCTCCCCACTGTGAACCTGGTGTCACGGTATATATCTGAATTTACAGTATATCACCGTTAAACCTTCTCCCCCCTGTGAACCTGGTGTAATAGAATCTGCCTCAGTCTACAGTCCATCACCGTTAAACCTTCTCCCCACTGTGAACCTGGTGTCACGGTATATATCTCAATTTACAGTATATCACCATTAAACATTCTCCCCGTAAACCTGGTGTCACAGTATCTGCCTCAGTCTACCGTACATCACCGTTAAACCTTCTCACTATTGTGAACTTGGTGTCACAGTATTGATCTCAGTCTATCGTATATCACTGATAAACCTCTTCCCCACTGTGCACCCGGTGTCACGGTATCCATCTCAATTTACCGTACATCACTGTTAAACATTCTCCCCAATGTGAACATGATGTCACAGTATCTGACACAGTTTTAAGTCAATCACTGTTAAACCTTCTTACTCCTGTGGAATCCATCTCACATTTTCTGCCTCAGTCTACCGTTCATAAACATTAAACCTTTTCCTCCTGTGAACCTGGTGTTAAAGTATCTCCCTCAGTTTAATGTACATGACCATTAAGCCTTCTTACTGCCCTGAACTCAGTGTCACAGTATATGCCAAAGTCTACTGTACTTTACCGTTAAAACATCTCCCCACTCTGAACCTGGTGTCGCAGTATCTCACACAGTTTATCGTACATGACTGTTGAACCTTGTTAATGTTGTGAACCCATTGTCTCATTATCTCTTATCAGTCTACCATACATCATCGTTAAACCTTTACACATCTGTGAATGGGTGTCACTGTATCTGACACAGTTTATCGTAGATTACTGTTAAACCTTTTCACTGCTGTGAACCCAGCGTCACAGTAACTGTCTCAGTCTACCGTACATCATCGTTGAACTTTATCCCCACTATGCACCTGGTGTCACATTATCTACTTCAACATACCGTAGATCACTGTTAAACCTTCTCCCCATGTGAACCTGGTATCACAGTATCTGACACAGTTTATCGGACATTACTTTTCAACTTTCTCACTTCTGTGAACCCAGAGTCACAGTAACTGTCTCAGTCTACCATACATCATTGTTGATCATTCTCCAGCTGTGAACCTGGTGGCAGAGTATCTGCCTCAGTCTCCCGTATATCACCATTAAACCTTCTCCCCAATGTGAACCTGGTGTCACTGTATCTGCCTCAGTCTACCATACATCACCGTTAAACATTATCCCCATTGTGCACCTGGTATCACTTTATCTACCTCAACATACCGTACATCACCATTAAACCTTATTCTCATGTGAACCTGGTGTCACAGTATCTGACACAGTTCATAGTATATCACTGTAAAACCTTCTCACAATTGTGAATCCTACTATAAAATAATGCACCCCTTCTAAGTCTCGCTGTATTCAAATCCCACCTATTTTAAAAATTCCAAAAAAAAGAGAAAAATCAATCCCAAAACAAGTTACTCAAAAGTAGTAGCCCCCTAAAAATCTGGGTATGGTAAAGTCCACAAGTGGCAGGTGACTAAAGGACTCAGTGTCACCCACCCCCAGTCAGACTTTCACAAAGTCCTGAAACAAAAACATTCAACCCAGTGATTCCAGTCCCACTGATTGTTCAGGATCTTCAATATCGAGAAGACTTTGCGTCAATTCAACTTTTTTCCCATTCTTTCCATATTTTCCAATCTTTTCATTTTCATTCCCATTGACCCTTCTCTTCGGTGACAATGGTGACGATCACCCATTTCCTCGAACATCTGACAATGAATTAGCAAATATTAAAGGATCATGGTCATCATCAAAAAACAGAGATTGAAAATTCCCATAAAAATCTTTCAATACTGCCGCATAACAAAAAGCAAATTTTTATCCCTTTCGCCACAATACTTCTTAGGCTGAATTAAATTCTCAATCTCTTCTGATAATTTCTTGACTCAGATCTGCATTAAAAAAACCCTATTATTTTGAACCATTATTGGAGCCTCATTTTGCCGTGTTTTCTGCACCACCAATCGGAGGATCATCTCTCTGTCTTGATATTTAAAACAGCGAATCTAAACTGCTCATGGTAATTGGCCTGGAAACGGTTTCTTCCTTAACTCTCTGTTCGCTCGATCTAATTCCAGTCCATCTGGAACAAATTAGCTGCCCTACACTTCTGGGATCCATTTCTTCAAAACCTTCACTGGATCCGAACCTTCCATATCTTCTGGAAAACCTACTATCTTAACATTATTTCTACGACTTTGGTTTTCTAATGAGTCAAACTTCTTCAATAATTCCTTCTTCTGAATCCCCCAATCTACAAAAGGATCTTCCACTATTTCCATTTTTTCTCTATTACGCTCCACTTGACTCTTGCATTCAAGAAAGCCTCCTCAATCTTTTTAAAATGATTTTGCACAGTATCCACTGATCGTGTCCATCTCGTAACATCACTCTTAACTACATTAATATCTTGCTTCATAAAAGTTATTTCTTCACACACAGTGTTCATTTTAGTTTTCATTTCTGAAAATCCTTGAGTCATCTGATGAGTCATTTGCATTGATATATTTGACATATCTTCCATGAGCTGAGCAATCCCTTCCAGAATTGGAAACACAGAATCCAGTCCAGGATCCATCACCTCCATTTGAGGCTGACCTTCTTTTGCCACAGTCCCCAGTTCTTCAAATTCTAATGAAGTTGAGCATCTTCTTCCTCCATAGCAATAGGTCCTCTTCTGGAGCTGCTGCAGGTCTGGACACCTGGCACAGTGTGCCGACCTCGTCAGTTCACCGTCGCTCAGGCTCCCCCACATCCCACACCTTCTCCAAAGGTTTGTGGACCCTCGACACACTGTGCATGCCCGGTAGGGCCACCGACTGCACAGGTGCGTCTTCTGATGTTACACTGTACCTCTCCTGACCACCAGGCAATGCTGCAGGCTCACGTGCCTGTCCTCATTCAGCTGGCTCGCCCTCACGCCTGTGTTCACGTGTGCACAAGTCGAAACCGCTGAACTCATCGCTACGCTGGCACCGACGAAATACTTAGCCGGGCAGGAGTCGTCTGAGGCTTGGGGACTCCAGTCGACAACTCCGTTGCTTCAACTTGAATTCGGCCTCAATTCTTCAACTCTTTTGTAAGGTAATTTCTTCTGGAACTGAGTTTTCGATTTTTTCACATTTGTAGCTATTTTGATCCTCCACAATTCCAAAGCCTATAAACAGTATTTTTAATCACTTTTACAACTTTTAAAATCGAGCATTTAATAGTCTAACTGGGGATGGGTGGAACCACACGTCTACCCTCTGCGCCACCTTGTCACAGTATCTGACACAGTTTATAGTAAATCACTGTTAAACCTTCACATTACTGTGAATGCTGTCTCTTAGCTTATGCCTCAATCTAGCGTTCATCAACGTTAAACCTTCTCCCCCTGTTAACTTGGTGTTAAAGTATCAGCCTAAGTTTACCACACATCACCATTAAACCTTCTCCCTATTGTGAGTCCAGTTTTACTGTATCTGCCACAGTTTATCGTACATCACTATTATACCTTCTCACTACTGTGAACTCGGTGTTACAGAGCCTGCCAGTCTCCCGTACATCACCAGTAAACCTTCTCCTCAATGTGAGCCTGGTGTTACTGTATCTGCCACTGTTTAGTGTACATCATCATTAAAAATTCTCCCCAATATGAAGCTGGTGTCACTTTATTCGCCAAAGGTTATCGTACAACTCTGTTAAACATTTTCCCCACTATGAACCCGGTGTACAGTAACTGTCTCAGTTTCCCATACATCGCCAATAAAGCTTTTTTTTCCCACTCTGAGCCCAATATCAATGTATCTACGTAGTCTCCTGTACATCACCATTAACCTCCTCCCCACTGTGAACCAGGTTTCACAGTATCTGCCACAGTTTATTGTACATCATTTTTAAACCTTCTCACCACTGTAAACCTGGAGTCACAGAATCTGCCTTATTCTACCATACATCTCTGTTTAACCTTCTCAGGACTGTGAACACAGTGTCATAGTATCTGCCAAAGTCAACTGTACATCACCGTTAAACATTCTCCCCACGTTGACCCATTTTTCACTGTTTTTGCCACCATTTATCGTACATCACAGTTCAGCCTTCTCCCCGCTGTAAACTTGGAATCACAGTATATTCCACAGTTTATTGTACATCACTGTTAAACCTTCTCACTACTGAAAACTTGGTGTCACAGTATCTACCAAAGTCTACTGTATATCACCGTTAAATATTCTCCCAACTGTGAACCTGGTGTAACAGTGTCTGATACAGTTTATCGTACATTACTGTTGAACCCGCCAGATAAGCTCCAGATAGCGAAAGAGGAGTTCTCGCATCTGCAGGAACTGGGGATCATTCGTCGCTCCGACAGTCCTTGGGCCTCGCTGCTCCACCTTTTCCCAAAAGCCTCCGATGGCTGGCGACCCTGCATAGATTATCGACGGCTTAATGACACGACAGTACCTGACCGTTACCCCATCCCTCACATTCAGGACTTTATGGCCAATCTGCATGGTGTGAGAGTATTCTCCAAGGTCGATCTGGTGTGCGTGTATCATCAAATCCCATTGCACCCCGAGGACATCCCCAAAACGGCCATCATCACCCCCTTTGGCTTGTTCGAATTTTTATGCATGCCTTTCAGGCTCAAGAACACCGCCCAGACCTTCCAGCACCTCATGAATACGGTGCGCAGGGATTTGAATTTCGTGTTCATTTATCTGGATGACATTCTTGTCGCCAGCAGAGACTGGGCACAACACAAGTCTCACCTGCACACCTTCTTCTCCCGACTGGCCGAATTCAGCCTAATGATCAGCCTGGCCAAATACCAGTTTTGTACAGAAGAAAATTTGGATGGGATGAAACTAATCCAGAATCCATTACACAAGATTGGAAAAATTAGATTGAGCGTCTTCAAATACTTGGAAGTTTTGACGTCAACAGACTTTGGAGTGGCCACATTTGCTCAGTTACACCATTTTTCTGATGTAAGTGAAGATGGTTTTGATCCTGTCAGTTACTGAGTCCTGTGAAATAACCAGGTGCGAGTAGATGGTGGATTTGTAATGGGAAAAGCCAGAGTGGCTCCATTAAAGTCAGTCA
Organism: Narcine bancroftii; assembly: GCF_036971445.1. NCBI lineage: Eukaryota > Metazoa > Chordata > Chondrichthyes > Torpediniformes > Narcinidae > Narcine > Narcine bancroftii. The sequence continues at coordinate 1,048,164 of NW_027211853.1, forward strand.
CAGACCTTGAATGGAATTGACTGTTGCTACTGTGGTGAGCAAAATGGACGCTATGTTAAGAAGAGAATTACAGATGGAGTTAGCAGATCCTGTGTTTTGGACTGATAGAACATCAGTGCTTAAATATATTAATAATGAAATCATGAGGTTTCATCTCTTTGTGACTAACAGAGAGAATGAAAACCTGGACAACAACAAATGGCAGATTTACCACAGGACAGAGTTTCACCTGATGAATTCCCATTTACATCCGTGGACATTGATTATTTTGGTCCTTTGCAAGTAAAGTGAGGACGAAGTGTTGAAAAACGATATGGAGTTATTTTCACTTGTTTGACTATGAGAGCAATTCATATTGAAGCAGCGTCATTGCTTGATACAGACTCTTTTATTAATGTTCTTTGGTGTTTTATTCCTAGACGTGGTCAAGTAAAAGAATTATGTTCTGATAATGGATCTAAATTGAAAGGAGCTGAACGAGAATTATGAAAAGTTATTCAAAATTGGAATCAACATCAAATTCCTGATGCATTAATTCAGAAAGAAGTTAATTGGATATTTAATCCACCCATAGTTATGGGTGTGGTACGGGTAAGGGTTAGTTGGTTGTGGAGAACGTTAACAAAGGTCTGTACTGGGCAGTACTGGGCAGCAATGCTTAATGTTGTAATGGATGCAGAAGCTCTGGGAAGGGGTAAGGGAGGGACTGGCCAGGAAGTCTGCAGATGCTGGGTCCGAGGGCAATGCACAAACATGCTGGGGAAACTCATGAATAGTTTTGTGAGGAGCAGATCCTGCATCACGAGTCAAATTGAGTATTTCGAGAAGGTGTCAAAGGAAATAGATGAAGGTCAAGGTCTGTATGTGCTGCACGTGGATTTTAGTAAGGTGCTTGACAAGGTCGTCACAGTGGCCTCATTTAGAACGTCAGGAGGCATGGGATCCATGGAGCCTTGGCTGTGTGGATTCAGAATTGGCTTGTCTGCAGAAAACAGAGGGTAGTAGTAGATGGAACAATGACTAGTGGCGCTCCAAAGGGATCTGCTCTGGGACCCCTGCTCTTTGTGATTTTTATGAATGATGATGGGAGTGGAAGGGTGGGTACGTCAGGGGATGACACAGAGGTAGAGATGTTGTAGACAGTGTAGAAGGTTGTCATAGGTCATCCAGTTTGCAGAGAAGTGACAGATAGAGTTGAATCCTGTAAATACAGATGTACTTAAACAAGCAACTGGTACAGGTTTATTTCCATAGTCATTTTCAAGGGCATGAATAAAAGTTATTCCAAAGAAGGTTGGAGACCCATTAAACTTAGCTTCAAATAGACCAATATCTTTATTGAATGCGGATTACAAGAACGTGAGGGCAGAGCACTTGGTTAATGGCAGGATTATGAACAGTGTGCAGGACTGAGATATATTTAGATCCTGCGCCATAAATCGCTCAAGGTTGCTGTGCAAATTGAGAGGGAGTTTAAGATGGTGTATTGTGTGCTGGCCTTCAGGAGTCAGGGAATTGAGTTCAAGAACTGAGATGTAATGTTGCAGATGTATAAAATTCTAGTCAGACCACACTTGGAATATTTGTGCATTCCTGGGGCGAGAATACCAGAGGACATCTAAATAAGGTGAGATGAGGGAACTTTAGACAAGATGTGAGGGGGATATTTTATTCACACAGAATGTAGTGGGTGGCTGGAATACATTGCCAGGGGTGGTACTGGAGGCTCATCCAAAAAAGGCACAAAAAAGATTTTAATATAGGGACAGGAATAAAAGAAAAACAGAAGGTACTGGTGAGAGGGAGGGAAGAGTAATATTGTTGTGGGGTAGGTTCAGATGGGTCAGCTGAAGGGACTCAACTGATCCATCCATGATTTGTCCAGCATCTTGCTGCCATGTCATGGTGAACCAGGGTGTTGCCTGATGGAGACACGGTACTCTGAGCTCTGCAGATATAGATTGTGGTTTTCTCCATAACACACTTCCTTAGGTGAAGCAGAGGAAGAGAAAGGCCCTAGTGTGCAGGGGTAGGGAGGGGGGTGATGGGGGAAGAGTTGGGGCCCTCCAAAGTCATCGTGATCAGGCCTCGGAGACGGCATCTCTATCACTCGTATTTCTCTTCCCAGGAGAAGGAGCGATCTCAGAGACAAGACACGAGTCCAGAAGAACATTACATCCCAGCTGAACAGAGGACGGACAACATCATGATGGCCTGAACCCCTCCCCTTCTCCCTCTGACACTGCCAACTCCATTCCCCACCTCTTCCATATCCTTTCACCCACTTCCCCCCCAGCCCCCATTTCTCCCCTACCTCTCCTCCATTCCAACCCCCTCCCACTCACCTTCCCCTTCACCTACCCTCACACCTATGCCCTAAACTCAGCCCTCCTCCCTGCTCCTCCCCTTCCCCTCTCCTTTCCCCCTCCCCTTCGCCTCCTCCCCTTCACCTCCTACCCTTCCCCTCCTCCCCTTCCCCTCCTCCCCTTCCCATCCCCTTCCCTTCCTACCCCTAACTTAGGGGAAGGAGGGATAGGGGATGGGGGTAGGAGAAAGTGGGTAGTGAGAGGGTAGGGGTAGGTAATGGGGTAGTGGTATGGGGTGCGGGTATGGGGTAGGGTTAGGGGAAGGGGGTAGGTATAGAGGATAGGGGTAGGGTTTAGTTTAAGGTTGGGGAAGGTGGGTAGAACTAAGATAAGGGTCAGGGACGGGTAGAGGTACAGTTAGGTTTAGAGTTAGGAGATGTGGGCTCGGGTTAGGTCGAGGTTTAGGGTTAGGTTTAGAGTTTGGGGAAGTGGGCTTGTTTTAGGTTTAGGGGAAGGGGGTAGGAGTAGGAGGTAGAGGTGGGGTGTGAGTTGGGGTTTGGGGAAGGTGGGTAGGATTAGGGCTGGGTTTAGGGGACAGCGTAGGTATAGGTTTAGGGGACAGGGTGGAAATAAGAGTTAGGGTTGGGGACGTGGTGTAGTGTTTAAGGGTATCGGTAGTGTTAACGTTAAGGTTAGGGTTTGTTAGGGTTAGGTTGGGGAGGGGAGCGGGGGAGGCGAGCGGGGCACGGGAAATGGGGAGGTGATGGGGGAGGGGAATGGGCAGGGGAATTAGGAGGGGTACAGTGTAGAGGAAATGGGAGGTGAACGGAGGCAGGCATCCCTTCCCCCTCCCCTCCCCACCCCTTCCCCCACATTATCCCTGCCTCCTCTCCTCCTTCCAGAGGAAGCCAGGCCTCATTCCGGCTAGAACCTCCCTGTGGTTTCAGAGCCTCCGTTTCAGGAAGTGCCTTCGACGCTTGCCGCTGGACATACATCTTGTCTCTTGATTCATTCTATACCGTTGATATTAAATTTAAAAATGGTTTGGTCTTTTAAAGCTGAACTCAAAAGGCTGGTCCAGATAGACAACACAGAAACAGGCCCTTCAGCCCCACTCTCCTGCTGGCTGTGCTGTTGTAATCAGTCCATATTCCTCTCCACCTTTTCATTCTTAGCTCCCATCCAGCTCATGTTGCCTTGTCAATCTCATGGCCTGTGGGAAGAAGCTATTTCCCTCCCTGGCTTCTCTGCTTTTATTCCTCTATATCTCTTTCCTGATGGCAGGGGAACAAAGATGCTCTTTGCTGGATACCTGTGATTCTATTTACAGAGCCCATCCCTGCAAAAAATTGAGTGGTCCCCTGCCTTGAGGTTCCACCCATGTTGCCTCTCCCTCAGCACTCTCTCGTTAGAACACAACTGCACCCTCCTTCCCCTCCTCTCCCAGGTCTCAGTATCCCCCTGACAATTCCAGTCAGCTGCCATGTCTACACCCTGCCCCACCTGCTATCGAATGCCCTGCATCCTCCTTCCCCGTTGGTTTCCTCCTGTTATCAGGCATCAGGATGGACCCCACCCTGTTGAAACTACCCGTATTCTCACTGATCTCTCTGCACGTCTGCCCTCCATCCAGGGGTCTTGGTTGTCTTGTGGTGATGGTGGAGAACAAAGTACCAACTCAAGGAGATGGGGAGCAGTAAGGAGACCCCCAGTTCCAGGAGACAGGGAGAACCACAGAGATGCCCAACTCTCTCAATCCGGTAGAACCTGGTCATCAGGTGCAAGGAGCTCTTGGTACTGCTGCACGTGAGGCAGGTGTGGCCCATCCCCACACCTCCACCCTGTCAATTCCCAAAACACATTTCCTATTCATGTGGGGGTCCAAAATGGATAGAGTCTGGAGGACCATGTACGTCATCAATCAATGGGGGCATAACCCTAACCAGCATGGCTATTGTGTGTGGCTGTGCTTGGAAACAACGTGCAAGGGCATGAAAAGCCACTATTTGCTGAGGTTCTACCTGGCTCAGGTGTTGCGAAAGATTGGTCTGGCCCTGATGCCACACAATGTCCTAGTCAGCAGGACTTTGCCCCATCACCTTCATGGGAATGGTTGCATAGACAAACACTATTGACCACAGGGCCATCAGGCAGTGGTCAGGATGGAATTCCTGCTGACACAGAGACTAGGACTTGATGAGATACTGTGGGGTGGTCCCCTGAGCAGAGCATCCAGAGACAGACATCCAGAACTGCTGGAAGACCAGAATCTCAGTGAAAGATGCCCTTTGGTCTGCCTGAAACCCAGATAAGAGAAGCAAACACTAGAAGCCCAAAGCAAAGGGAGGAATGTTTAGGGGCAATATCAGGGGTACTTGTTTTTACACAGAGTTGTGGGTGCCAGGACTGCCTTGCCAGGAATGGTGGTGCAGGCTGAAATATTAGCGGCATTTAAGGGCTTCTTGGACACATGAATGAAGGAAACATAGAAGATAGGAACAGGAGTAGGTCATTCGACCCTTCGAGCCTGCTCCGCCATTCAACGAGATCATGGCTGATTTTAAAGTTCAGTACCCCGTCCCCGCCTTCTCTCTGTAACCTTTAATACCCTTATACTGAAGAAATAGATCTAATTCCCTCTTAAATATATTTGATGAACCTGCCTCTACTGCCCTCTGTGGCAATGAATTCCACAGATTCACCACCCTCTGGGTAAAGAAATTCCTCCTCATCTCGGTCCTAAATGGTTTGCCTCTTGTCCTCAAACCATGGCCCCGGGTTCTGGATTTTCCCACCATTGGAAACATCCCATCTGCATCCATTCTGTCCAGTCCTGCCAGAATTTTATATGTCTCTATGAGATCCCCTCTCAATCTTCTAAACTCCAGCGAGTACAATCCCAATTTGTGCAATCTTTCCTCATAAGTCATTCCTGCCATTCCAGGTATCAGCCTGGTGAATTGCCTCTGCACTCCCTCCATTGCAAGAATGGAGGGTTATGAAGGAGGAAGGGTCTAGTTTTTATTTTGCTTGGAATTGATAGGTCAGCACAACATCGAGGTCCGAAGGGCATAACTGTTCGACGTTAACCTGCTGGTCTTTTACCACATGGAGATGTGGGTGAGGGAACGCTGCCCAACAGCCTATTCCAGGTTGCTGAGAGATGCACTGAGGCTTGGCGCAGCCAACACGAGGGCGCTGTGGGGAAGGACTCTAATCCTCCGGGTCTTGAGGGGCGGAGACTAAGGGGAACCCCTTCAACCACAGAGTGCAGGGAGTAACCACAAGGTGTCAAAGTGCTTGAATGATGTTAAACAGAGAACATGAGCAGTGAAGGGAATATAGGCATGCAACACGAGGATGAGAAAAGACATGGAACAGTTGTCCTCTTGGTCAATAATTTTAGAATAAAGTTAATTTTGGGGTGAAAAAGAGAAAAGCCCGAACTCAGTCAACTTTGTTTCATGAGATACATTCTCCAATACAGGAAAGCTCCTCTGTACCTATTCAAATTTAACCCAAGGAAACTGTATTCATGGTGGAAACCTCTGCAAACACACAACGGGACCTACGCACAGAGAGACAAATGATACACGTGCAGTCCCTCCCAAAAAAGAAATAAATTCTGTTGAATCAATCGCAGAGTCATGGAGTCTTTGTCTGAGCCGGTCATCCATCATTCTCCATTCTCACTGCTCGCAGGAAGAATCTGTTTCTGGGCCTGGTGCTACTGGCTCCGAAATTCCTCGACCTCTTTCCTAATGAGAAGAGCTGCCAAATGCTGTGGGCAGGTGGAATGGATCCTCGACGACGTTGACAACGACAATGAACCCGGTTGATATTTTGGGTGGGTGGGTTGGGGGGAGAGAGTCCCCATGATCCTATCTGCCACTCGTGGTCCTGCCGATCATTTTAAAATATATTTATAAACTTAAAACCACAACAAATTCACACAATTAATAATAATGCTCATCTAATGTGTGGCATCTATAAAAGAAAGAATAAACAAACCACCCCCCACCCCCATTCCCAATATCCTAACCCCTCCCCTTCTCGCCTCAACAGAAGTGTCTGTTACTTTAAAGTTTCATTGAATTAACAGAGGCCTTCAGGTGAAAGGGAGTGTCAGGGTTTCATGTAAATATGCACACCCACCCTTGGTAAATATGGGCTCCATATTCTTCTGACATATCGAGTTGGAGTGGCCTGTTAACCGAGACATGAGCCACTACACTAGAGAGCCGACAAACACACTGACAGCGCAGACCTCGTTGGGGCCAATGCCCTTCATCCCAGGGGATGACCCACATGGTGGGAAACAATGAGCAACAGGAGGATCGCCTTCCGACCCAAGGCTGGAGCTGCATGTTCAAGCAACTTATCTTCCACTTCCACGACTTGGGTGCATGTCATTCTTTCCAGACTTCGCGGGAGCACGCCTGCTACAGTGGTGACCTCAGCAGGACCCAGCCCTTCAGTTGGACATGAAGATCACGGTCCAGGTGGCTCTTCAGATGGTTTGGTTGAAGCTGTCAACGTTCTGGATGTCGCAGCCACACGTGGGGTTCAAACAGGCCAAGGAACAGTTCCACCTCCAAGAGATCACCGCTGATGACATCCATTACTCCTCCATGATGTTCTTGCTCATCAGGACACCGGTTGTGTGTTTGCAGAGATTTCCACCATGAACACAGTTTCCTCAGGTTAAATTTGAACGGGTACAGAGGAGCTTTCCTGGATTGGAGAATGTATCTCATGAAACAAGGCTCATCGACTTCCAACATCAGCCTCCCGAGCTAGGCAAATAGGATGCCCTCAAGGAGCTCTTAACCCGCACCTTCAGGCCACGCCTTCATCCTCCACCTCATTCTGTTCCTGCTCTCACTGTCACATGGCCCAGACAGTCATCCCAACATGACTCCCTTCGTGCTATTTCTTTTCAGCTCTCACCATCGCCCTGGACCCACTTTTCAGGAACTCGTCCCTCTTCCTCCCTATGTCATTGGTATCTCCATGTACAACACCCTCTGGCCCACTTTAGGATGTCTTGGACACCAGCAGCAACACCCCAGACACTGGCACCAGGGAGGCACCACCTGGAAAAGGTCCAGGGTCCTAGTCCAACAGTCCTTTTCCTGAGCATCCAGGCAGCAGAGAAATATCAATGGTTGCTCAATGCAAAATCCTCATTGCGGTGCCCACCAACAAGTTGAGGCACAAAGTTTTGTGGGTCTTTTGGGTTACTGGTGCCAACATATTCCCCATCTCACCCAGCCCCTCCATCTACTGTACAATGTTGCCCAGAAAAAAAAATCTCCGCTTCATTGATGACCTGAACAACAAATGGCTTCTTAAATGGCAAAACACACTGTTGAACACCACTGCCACTGAACACAAGCACCCCCCAACCCCTCAAAACTGGAACACCCTTTGAATTACTTGTCTCTGCCATGAAGAAAATGGCCTAGTGGAGCCTCGAGCGAAAGAGGCAAGGTTGCCGAGTCCCACACAGCTTCTGGTTCAATTCCCTCCTGGAAGCTGCCTCACGCGACTCCCCATCTGAGTGTCAGATGCTCGCCTGCTCACCACAGAGAACCAGATGACAGCAGAGACAGTCACACTCCAGCCACACCTCCCCAACATGTGATGGGTTAAATCTGCGGATGCCACTCACAGCGGACCGAAGAAGTGGTACATGGCAGACCACACAGAGGCCGGGCCCGAAGGGCTGAGCCACTTGCAAGAACAGATCATGTCCTGCCCGAAAGTGACAGCCTCCCACCTGAATGACCCCCGAGAAGAGCTTGGCACCATGGCCTGGGGCAAACCGTTCATCACCCTTGATGCTGGACAGCAGGAAAAAGCTTGGTTTACTGACGGCTCGGGCTGGTGGAGGTGCAGAAAACAGCGGTGTAAGGTGGGAGCGCTCCAGCCCACCACAGATAAAGTACTGACAGAAGAGGGTGTGGTGGAAGGGAGAGCCAAATGTCCAAGCTGGCAGCTGTGGCACTGATACGAAAAGAGACAACCAGGCGGGCCCAGGAGCCTATTTTCCGATCAGTGCCACAGGATTTCTGGGCTGTGCCAAACAGAACGTCAGTGTGGATGGGTCGGCGGCAGGAGACAGGGAGGCAGATCCATGGCTGCCTGCTCTGAGGACAACAGCACTGGCAGATCTTCTGAGAGGTGGAACAACAAAAGAATAGTCAGGGTCCACCACGTGGATGGACACACCTCCAGGAAAACCGCTGAAGCTGATGCAATGCCACTGTGGACTGAGCTGCTCAAATATGCTCTGCCACTATTTTCCCCAAGCAGAGTGACCCTGAAGCCTTGGCAGCATTGGTGCATCATAAATGTGGGCATATGGGCACTATGATGGACAGAGGATCTGGGGGTCTCATGATGTTGCAAGAACTGTGATGGCCAAATGCCCTATTTGTCAGCAATTAAAACCAAGGGCCACATTCGCTGGAGTTTGGGAGCCGCCCAAGTCTGATAAATTGACCATATCAGGCCTCTCCCCTGCCAAAATAAAAAGTGATATGTTCTCACGATGGTCAGCACATACTCGGATGTCCTGCCAGCGGGCCGATAAAGCACATTTTAAGTGTGCTCCATATGAGGAATACCCTATCGGGTAACGTCCGACCAGCAATGGGTGGTGATGCCAAGTATTTGGGCCACCTGCATATCCCCTACCACCCACAGGCATCCAAGATCAATGAGTGAATGAATGACCTGTTCAAGGCATCGTATGTGACAAGTTGATTGTCAAGTCTTCTATCCATGAATGGTTGCAAGTGTATCGATTAATCCGGCGAGTTTGTGTCTGTGTGTGTCTTTTACTCCTCGTGCGACTTCACTACATGTGTCAATAAAAGACAACTGTGTTCAAATTCGCCACTCTTGGTACCCCTCGAATCAGTTTCACACATATAATAATTGGTGCAGTGAGCAGGGTCCTTCGAGTTCTGACTGAACACAGCTGCAGTGGAGATGCTTTGGAATCAGGACAGGAACTATAGTGCAGGCAGGGAGAACAAGATCTGCGGGTGGACTGACGAGAGTGCAGGATTGGTGAGCTTGGCAAGCATGCTGGCAGACCACGGCAAACTGGTAGACTGGTCCAAGCTCCTGGATCCACATTTTGAGAAAATATGTCACCACGTGTTGTCCCACTTCAAGAAGTCGGGGTTCCCAAAATCTAAGGGGAATCAGAGGGTGCCTTTTGGCTGCCAGTGTTTCTCCTGAGAAAGAAATGTGAGGTCATAGAAAGGAAAGATTTGGAGAGGGCCCAGGAAAATAAGGAGATAAAGGTGGTCCAGCAGCGCTGCTGTGCACTGCAGGAGCCAGCACAGACTTCCAAAACCTGAGCCACTGATGTCGAGATGAGAGGGACAGAGGTAGCCAACAGGCATGCCGATCAAGGTCTGACTCCCCACCCCCCACACCCCCAGTGAGTGAGTTTGTACTGGCCATGGAGCGATTAGCCGAGGCCATTTGCCAGGATTCAGGCATTAAAGGTTTCAGAACAGGCCAGGAAGAGCATGAAATCAATTTATTTGCAGAAGTTGTTCTGATATATCTGACAGACCCGACACACTCATTGCCCAAGTTGTGCTCCACCCTGGAGGACTATGGGGAGATCTCTGGGTATAAGTTCTTTTGGGATATGTGCAAAATCATGTCACTTAGGAAGGGGGATTAGAGCCAATGTCAAGAAAATAGTCAACAAATGTGGCAGCAAAATGGGATCAAATATCTAGGAGTTAGAATAGATAACAACGAGTAATTTAGACCAGCTGAATTATTCTCCTCTTGCTTGGGGAAATTGAGGAGGATTTAAATGGTTGGATGTCCCTGCCCATTACACTAGTGGTGTTACAGAGAGGGGAGGTATCACAGAGGGGGGAGATGATGACACAGAGGGGGTGATGATGTCACTGCATGGGGCAGCCATAGCTGAGTTGTGTCATGGCACAGCAACAAGAGAAAGATGCCTCTCCTGGAAAGGGATTCTGGCCCACGTGTCGGAGTAGGACGCTGTCTCATCCCAGGGACCCTCTGATCAACAGGGTGGTGTTTGGAAGCACCCTGCGCCCATGGGTGAGATAAAGAGCCTGTTACAGGCTCCCCGACTGGGACAGAACCTCTTCTGGCACCATCCTTCACCCAGTGTGGGCAGAGAGAATGGAGGCTGCATTTAATTTCCCCTCTCCCCACCCTGAGTGCAGGGCACTTTATGAGGCAGCTGGAGGGGAGTGGGGAGGGGAGAACAATGGCATGTGAGGGGATACAGGGATGGGGTCTGTAGGAGTGGAGGGGAGAACAAAGGAACGGGGTAGCACCACAGGCTAATGTCAAGGGAGATTGGATCAGAGATAGGGGACATAGGGTTGAGCTGGGGGGATGGGGTGCGAGGGGACGGAAAGGACTGGGGAAACCATGGGGGTGGTGTTGGGTGGGGGATGAGAGTGTGGTAGAGGAATCGGGGCAGGGGAGAGTGTGAGGTGTCTGAGAGAGAAGAGAAGTTGCGAGGGGGATGGAAGGCAGACCTTTCAACAGAAATGGGACAGAGCTCCCCCTCCACCTGGAATGGGATCTGTCCACTGAGAGACAGGACCGCTCCTCCTCCCCGTGGTTACAAGATCCCTTCCACCCTTGCATACACCCCCACACCCCCCCAACCGGGATAGGATTCTTTCTCCCAGTGGACCTGGATCAAGGTGCTAGAAAGTGTTTCTGCTGCGGTGGACCCAGCAGAGTTGAGCAATGAAGCATGGGTCTACCTCCGCCCCACCTGCTCCCTCATGCGATGAGGTCTCGCTTGCATCATGGAAGATCACGGTGTTGCTGAGCTTCTGGGAATGTGGAGGGCTTCTGCTAAACCCGTGGTAGGGTTCAGAGTGGTTCATCTCCCCGGGACGTGCTGAAGGTCAAGGATGACCCGATCCTCCCATGGAGGGAGGGTCGTAGACAAAGTGAACGGCTGCGGAACTGGCCTCAGTCTGAGGAGAGTGATCAAAGAGGAACCTGGGGTGGCAATATTTCTACTGAGAGGCTGGAACAAACCACCAGAGGATCAATTCTGACATTTAGGTGACCCTTGGAAGGGAGTTAGAGGGAGGGGGAGAGACTAACTAGGACAGCAAGGCTGGGTTGGGATAAATGACCTGTTGTGTACCCTCTGGGTGTGTAAACTGAAATGATACTTCATTGAACCCCCTGACGAGTCCCCACTCCAGCGACACGAAAAGTCCCCCCCACCGACTCTCGACGAGTCCCCCACTTCGGCCTCCCTAGGAGTTCCCCACCTCTGACCTCTTGACAAATCTCCTCCCCGCCTCCCCCCTCAACTTGGACAAGTCGCCCCTCAGGGCTCCGAACCATCGCCCAGCCTTGCTGATGTTCCTCTCTCGCCATAGAACCGCAAACTGCAGATCGTGCGAAAGTTGGATCACACCGTCATCGTCCCTCTTCTCAACTTCTACTCCTCTGTAGTCAAGGTAAGATCCACCTGCACCCACCCCACCCCCACTCTGATGCATATCATTTGCTGCTACCTTCCCCATTCCTTCAATCGATCTGTCTCGCTGCAGCCTCTCTGTTGCCTCCATCCTGCCCCTCTGACCAGTGCCGACTCCTTGACACTGGCTGCCCTGCTCCTCACCCATTAACTCATGACCTCTTGCCATTTCAACTCCAGACAGCAGCAGCCAAGACCACAAGACAAGGTCGCCAAATTCGGCCACTCAGCCCCTCCAGTCTGTTTCCCCAATTCATTTCACGAATGTATTTTCCCCCATAACTCACTTCCCCAGAACCTTTTGGTGCCCTTCCAAATCAACGCCTGCTCTGAATCGTCCCAACAACTCAACCTACACATGTTCGACCCCAGCCAACACCCGGCTGCAAACATTTCTCATCTCGAAACGTCAATGGTTTTTCTCTCCCGGTGAATCCTTGCCTCACGAGGGAGGGCGGTCAGAGCTGCACATTTTGTGCAGTCTCACCAGAAGCCGAATGATGGGGCAGCGGACGGGTCCACTACGGCCTGTTGACGCTCTGCTCGCTGAGCCCTTGGATTCATGCCATGTTGTGTTGAGCAGTGGGGGCATCAGGCCTACTGAGATCAGGAGGGGCTGGCACTCCAGTTGGGAGAGGCACTGGGTGTTGGAGGGTAAATCCAGCTGACATGTTTGTATTGTGTCCAAGAGAAAGAGGAGGTTTATTTGAATCTGGGTCTGGTCTATGTTCCCGAGACGGTTCACTGCATGGCCCAGCACTTCAACAAGGCCAAGCAGCCCATTCCCATGATCTACATCAAGGTGGTTGTGGGTCTGGGTGGTCAAATTGTCCACTGGGGCAAGCTTGGATGGTGGGGTTGGAGGATATGAAGGAGTTTACTGGCTGAGTCTCGCTGGGGACTGGATATCGATGAAGGGTGCATGAGGGTCTCAATGGGTATTGGTGAGGAGAGAAAGGGTAGTGAGGGGAGAGGGGCGGAGAGGATGATGAGGATGGATGTTGATTGGCAGGGAGGAGCCCTTCACCCACCTCCCCTTACCCTCAGGATATAGACCCGGCCAGTGTGGAGGCAGAGCTGGTCATGTTATATCGTTGTGTTGCCAGATGTTCATGTACCAGCTGTAGCAGAGCATGGCCTACTTCCATCCTCAGGGGGTTTTCCATTGAGACATCAAGCCCCAGAAGATGCTGGTAGATCCCGAGATGGCCTTCTTATTGCTCCTTTATTTCGGCAGGTAGATCCACCCATGTCTGTCCGTTCACCACCTCAACGGGGTGCTGATCCCTCTCCCCAACACAGCCTTGTCCCCTCCCCATCAGCTCTCACCCCTCCCCCACCAGCTCTCTCCCCTCCTCCCTCTCCCAACTTGCCCCTTCCACAGCTTAATAACTTATTCTAAATAAGATTGTGGGGGGCTTAGATGGAATGAACAGCCAGAAACCTTTCCTAAAGTGTCAGGTGCAAATCTCAGAGAGCATCCGCTTCAGGTGAGGGGAGATTTTTTTTATGCAGAGAGTTGTGAGAGCTTTGAATGCGTCACCGGAGAAAGTGGTAGCGGTTGGTAGAATAGGTACATATTAAAGTCTCTGAGACGAGCATGTGGATGTAAGGGAACAGAATTTTTACATGATAGAGGAATTTGGGGATATGGCGAGAAGGCAGGGTAGGTCGAGTTTGGTCATAAATTAGATCAGCCATGATCATATTGAATGGCGGAGCAGGCTCGATAGGCCATTTTTGTCCTACTCCTGTTCCCACTTCCTATGTTCCTATGGGTGTGGTACAGGTAAAGGTTGTGGAGAACATTTACAAAGGTCAGTACAGCCTTTATGGGCCAAAGGGCCTGTACTGGGCAGCAATGCTTGATGTTCTAATGGATGCGGAAGCTCTGGGAAGGGGTAAGGGAGGGACTGGCCAGGAAGTCTGCAGATGCTGGGGCCGAGGGCAATGCCCAGACATGCTGGGGAAACTCATGGATAGTTTTGTGAGGAGCAGGTCCTGCTTCACGAGTCAAATTGAGTTTTCCGAGGAGGTGTCAACGGAAATAGATGAAGGTCAAAGTCTGTATGTGCTGCACGAGGATTTTAGTAAGGTGCTTGACAAGGTCCCCACGGAGGCCTCATTCAGAATGTCTGGAGGCATGGGATCCATGGACCCTTGGCTGTGTGGATTCAGAAATGGCTTGTCTGCAGAAAACAGAGGGTAGTAGTAGATGGAACAATGACTAGTGGCGCTCCAAAGGGATCTGCTCTGGGACGCCTGCTTTTTGTGATTTTTATGAATGATGATGGGAGTGGAAGGGTGGGTACGTAAGGGGATGACACAGAGGTAGAGATGTTGTAGACAGTGTAGAAGGTTGTCATAGGTCATCCAGTTTGCAGAGAAGTGACAGATGGAGTTCAATCCTGTAAATCAGATGTTCTTAAATAAGCAACTGGTCCAGGTTTATTTCCAGAGTCATTTTCAAGGGCACGAATAACTGTTATTCCAAAGAAGGTTGGAGACCCATTAAAAGTAGCTTCATATAGACCAATATCTTCATTGAATGCGGATTACAAGAATGTGTGGGCAGAGCACTTGGTTAATGGCAGGATTCTGAACAGTGTGCAGGACAGAGAAATATTTAGATCCTGCTCCATATATCACTCAAGGTTGCTGTGCAAATTGAGAGGGAGTTTAAGATGGTGTATTGTGTGCTGGCCTTCAGGAGTCAGGGGATTGAGTTCAAAAACCAAGAGGTATCGTTGCAGATGTATAAAATTCTCGTCAGACCACACTTGGAATATTGTGTGCATTCCTGGGGCGAGAATACCAGAGGACGTCTAAATAAGGTGAGCTGAGGGAAATTTAGGCAAGACGTGAGGGGTACATTTTATTCACACAGAATGTAGTGGGTGGCTGGAATGCATTGTCGGGGTAGTAGCGGAGGATGGTCCAAAAAAGGCATGAAAAGGATTTTAATATGGACAGGAATTCAAGAAAAATGGAGAGTACTGGTGTGAGGGAGGGGAGGGTAACATTGTTGTGGGGTAGGTTCAGATGGATCAGCTGAATGGTCTCGACTGATCCATCCATGATTGTCTAACATCTTGCTGCCATATCATGGAGAACCAGGGTGTTGCCTGATGGACACACGTTGCTCTGAGCTCTGCAGAGAGAGATCGTGGTTTTCGCCAAAACAGACTTCCTCAGGTAAAGCAGAGGAAGGGGAAAGGCTCCAGTGTTCAGGGGTAGGGGGGATGATGGGGGAAGATTTGGGACCCTCCAAAGTCATTGTGATCAGGCCTCAGAGACAGTATCTCTATCACTCGTATTTCTCTTCCCAGGAGAAGGAGCGATCTCAGAGACAAGACACGAGTCCAGAGAACCTCGCATCCCAGCTGAACAGAGGACGGACAACATCATGATGGCCTGAACCCCTCCCCGTCGTATCCCTCTGGCCCTGCCAACCCCATTCCCTGCCTCTTCCATGTCCCTTCACCCACTTCCCCTCTTCTCCTCTATCCCTCCTCCATCCCAACCCCCTCCTGCTCACCTTCCCCTTCTCCTGCCCTCACACCTATGCCCTAACCCCAGCCCTCCACTCTTCACCTCCCCCTTCCCCTCCGCCCTTCCCTTCCCCTTTCCCCCTCCCCTTCCCCTCCCCCATACCCTCCCCTAACCCTCCCCCTTCCCCTCCCTTTCTCCTCCTCCCCTTCCCCTCCCCCTTCCCTTTCCCCTTCCTACCCCTAACCTAGGGGAAGGAGGGGGAGGGGAAGGGGGTAGGAGAAAGGGGGTAGTGGAAGGGGGTAAGGGTAGGGGTTGTGGTAAGGGGTAGGGTAGGGGGTAGTGGTAGGGGGTGCGGGGATGGGGAAGGGGTAGGAGGTAGGGTTAGGGGAAGTGGGTAGGTTGTTAGGGATAGTGTAGGGATAGTGGTAGGGGGTGCGGGTATGGGGAAGGGGTAGGAGGTAGGGTTAGGGGAAGGGGGTAGGTTGTAAGGGATAGGGTAGGGGGTAGTTGTAGGGGGTGTGGGTATGGGGAAGGGGTAGGAGGTATGGTTAGGGGAAGGGGGTAGTTGTAGGGGGTGCGGGTATGGGGAAGGGGTAGGAGGTAGTGTTAGGGGAAGGGGGTAGGTTGTAAGGGATAGGGATAGGGTTTAGTTTAGGGTTGGGGAAGTTGGGTAGAGTTAGGGTTAGTGTTAGGAGACATGGGGTAGGGCTATATCTTGGTTTATGGTTAGGTCTATAGTTCGGGGAAGTGGGCTTGTGTTAGGTATAGGGGAAGGGATTAGGAGCAGGGGGGTAGAGGAGGAGTGAGGTTTGGGGTTAGGGGATGGTGGGTAGCATTAGGGTTGGGGTTAGGGGGCGGCATAGGCGTAGGAATAAAGTTAGGTTTAGTGGACGGGGTGGGGGTAGAGTTAGGGGACGTGGAGTGGTGGTAGGGGGTATCGGTAGTGTTAAGGATAGGTTTAGGATTTTGTTAGGGGTTAGGGTTAGGAGTAGGAGGAAGGGAAGGGGGAGGGGAATGGGGGAGGCGAGCGGGGGACGGGAACTGGGGACTGGAAGGGGGAGGGGATGTGGGAGGGGAACGGGCAGTGGAAAGGGGAGGGGAACGGGGTAGAGGAAAGGGGAGGTGAACGGTGGACGGCATCCCTAGCCCCTCCCCTCCCCTTCCCTTCCCCCGCATTTCCCCTGCCTCTCCTCTCCTCCTTCCAGAAGAAGCTGGGCCTCTTTCCGTCCAGAACCTCCCTGTGGTTTCAGAGCCTCCGTTTCAGGAAGTGCCTTCGACGCTTGCTGCTGGACAGACATCTTGTCTCTTGATTCATTCTGTACCGTTGATATTAAATTTAAAAATGATTGGGTTTTTTAAAGCTTGAACTCAAAAGCTGGTCCAGATAGACAAAACAGAAACAGGCCCTTCAGCCCCTCTCTCCTGCTAGCTGAGCTGTTGTAATCAGTCCATATTCCTCTCACCCTTTTCATTCTTAGCTCCCATCCAGCTCATGTTGCCTTGTCAATCGTACGGCCTGTGGGAAGAAGCTATTTCCCTCCCTGGCTGCTCTGCTTTTATTCCTCCATATCTCCTTCCTGATGGCAGGGGGACAAAGATGCTCTGTGCTGGATATCTATGAGTCTATTTACAGAGCCCATACCAGCAAACAATGAGGGGACCCTTGCCTTGAGGTGGCACCCATGTTCCCTCTCCCTCAGCACTCTCAGAACACTACTGCACCCTCCTTCCCCTCCTTTCCCAGGTCTCAGTAACCCGCTGACAATTCCAGTCAGCTGCCATGTCTATACCCTGCCCCACCTGAACCGATGGATCGACCAGCACCTTCTCCCCTCAAGAGTATGAGGAATCCACTCTCTTGCAATGTCCTGCTATCGAATGCCCTGCATCCTCCTTCCCATTTGGTTCCTCCTGTTATCAGGTGGCTGGATGGACCCCACCCTGTTGAAACTACCCGTGTTCTCACTGATCTCTCTGCGCCTCTGCCCTCCATCCAGGGGTCTTGGATTTCTTGTGGGGGTGGTGGAGAACAAAGCACCAACTTAAGGAGATGGGGAGCAGTACAAAGACCCCCAGGTCCAGGAGACAGGGAGAACCACAGAGATACCCATCTCTGTCATTCGGGTAAAACCTGATTATCAAGTGCAATGTGCAAGGAACTTTCGGTCCTGCTGCACGTGGGCCAGGTGTGGCCCATCCCCACACCACCACCCTGTCAATTCCCAAAACAAATTTCCTATTCATGTGGGGGTCCAAAATGGATAGAGTCTGGAGAAGGACCGTGTACATCGTCAATCAATGGGGACAAGGGTGTAACCAGCATGGCCATAATTGTGTGTGGCTGTGCTTGCAACCAAAGTGCAAGGGCACCAAATGCTGCTATGTGCTGAGGTTCTACCTGGCTCAGGTGTTGCGAAAGATTGGCCTGGCCCTGGTGCTGCACAATGTTCCAGTCAGCAAGACTTTGCCCCTTTACCTTCCTGGGAACGGTTTCATAGACAAACACATTTGACCACAAAGCCATCAGGCAGTGGTCAGCAGAGAATGTCTGACACAGAGACTCTAGGACTTGATGGGATACTGCGGGGTGGTCCACGGAGCAGAGCATCCAGAGACAGACATCCAGAACTGCTGGAAGACCAGAAACTCGGTGAAAGATGCCCTTCAGTTTGCCTGAAACCCAGATGGGAGTAGCAAACACTAGAAGACATCTGTCTGAAGCAAATGGAGGAAGATTTAGGGGAGATATCAGGGGTATTTTCTTTTACCCAGAGTTGTGGGTGTCAAGAATGCCTTGCCAGGAGTAGTGATGAAGGCCAAAACATTAGGGGCATTTTAGGGGTTCTTAGTTACATTGAGGGGCTGAGACCAAGGAGGATATTCTCCAACAGCAGAGGGTGGCAGTAACCACATGATGTCAAAGTGGTGGCAATGAAGCTAAACAGAGACCGTCTAATGTGACTGTGCGCCTGGCTGCGGGAATTTGGACTTACTATATAAACCTTGCTAAGTGCTAGTTCAGGTTGGAAACGTTCGACTTCCTTGGGGGTCAAATCAACAGGCACGGAACTAAACCCTGCTTGAAAAGGTAGAGTTTGTTAAGTGCTTCCTCAAACCCCACATAATGAAGGGGCTGCAAGAATTCACTGGTACGATTAATTTTTATCACCAATTCATACCGGTAGTGGCCGACATCATTTTTTTGTTTTTAAACTTTATTTAAGTATTTATAACATGAATAACATATAGAATTACATTTAAAAAATTAAGAACAAATCAATAAAATTACAATACAGTATCAGTAATCTAAATAAAGTATACCCTCCCCAATAATTCCAACCCCCCCTTCCCCCCAATATAGAGAGTGAAGAATTAATAAAGTTAATAATATATGTGAGAAAAAAACCCACTTACAAAAAAAAACAAAAACATAACCGATTAAAATACTAACAAAAAGAAAAGTAATTAATACTAAGATATCAGACTTAAAAAACATATTTAAATCAAAGTTAAATGCATATATTTAACAGAGTTAAGATGAAACATATAATTAACAAACTTAATATAAAAAATTAGTAAAATTAGTAACATTGTCTATCAAAAATTCTTAAACAATAATCAATTCTTTAAAAAAAATTGTAGCATGAGAAAAAAAAAGATGAAAAATAAAACTTTCTCTATAGAGATAAACCTTCACCAAATATCAACTAACTTCACATCTAACATCATATTAGTCACATAAACTGCCATCTTAAAACAAAATTCCAAACTCATTAAACATTGTAGAATTCAAATTTGGTACTCTTCCACCATTTTTCCCTTTTAACCTTGAATAATTACCCAATAAAAGCTCCAATACCACATTTAAATATCCCCAATCATTATGTTAAAATTCAGATATCCAAATAATAAAAATACATCTACAACGAAATCTATATCTTCAACAAATAGAGCATAAGCCACAAACAAAATTCAAGCCTCATTAAGAATTGTACAATTCAATTTATAACTTTCACCATTATTCCCTTCGTTCTATAACTAAAATAGCAAAATAATATGCACCAGAATTACCACTCCTTTCACCTTAAAGTTAAAGAAAAAATATTTAAAAAAAACTTATCCATCCCATTCACATTTAAATTTCAAATATTCCTGATCTACTGAATAAACTTTACAAAAAAAACCACATGAATTTTTAGTTTTTTAAACAATCAAATACTTTCTTATGCTTTTTTTTATAAACACAAAAGAAAACCCTTAACTCTTTAATCTAATAATACAAAAAAAGGAAAAATAACAGGTAGGAGGTTAAAAATACCCCCTCCCGTCTAAACCGCGCAATGCGGTAACTCCCAAAAAAAATGGGTGTGAGATAACTCACACGTAGCAGATGACTTTCTGGAAATAGTGCCCATCCAGTTCTCTCCCCCAACTCTCACTTCATCTTAAACTAACATCATCATTATTTAATATTCATTTTTTTTTTAAATTAAAAAAAAAGAACAACTCTTCTTTTAATCAGCTCCAACTGCCGAGTCACCATTACAACCATTCCTTCTTGGAGCACGACTCTTTTCTTCCATCTCTTGTCTCCTTAGAGATCATGGCGACTACGTCTCTGTTGAAACCGAGTAATTGGCAGCACTTGAGCAAATGCTATAGCTTCCTTTGGAGAATCAAAGAACTTTGGTTGGCAACCACCTTGAAAAACCTTCAAAACAGCTGGATATCCAAAGGTTGCCTTATAACCTTTCTTCCACAACAACTCTTTAGCAGAATTTAATTCCCGTCATTGGAACATAACTTCTTGACTCAAATCTGCATAGAAGAAAACTCGATTATTTTGAATCATCAAGGGTGATTTTCTCTGTTGTGCATTTCTAATAGCCACTCATAAAATTATTTCTCTGTCGTAATAATTCAACCAACGAACCAAAACAGGTCTTGGAATTTGACCTGAAATAGGTCTTCTACGCAAGGCTCTGTGAGCACATTCCAGTATTATATCTTCCGGGAAATGTTCTTGACCCAGCACCTGCGGAATCCATTCAGTAAAAAATTTTCTTGGGTCTGGTCCCTCCATTCCTTCCGGCAAACCAATAATCTTTATATTGTTCCGTCTGGATTGGTTTTCCAAATAATCAATCTTTTTCACCAAATCTTTATTTTGAGTTTGTAAGTCTTTGACCATTTTGGTCACATCTGAAACATGATCTCGTATTTCGTATATATCTTCTTCACACGAATTAAATTTATCTCTCACTTCAAGCTTAAAAGCTCCAAACTCAGCCATCTGTTGAGAATGTATTTTCACCACAGAGTATTAAACCTAGTACCAAGTTCAGTCATAATCTTGGATAATCCCTGCATTGTATAAGATAATTTAGATTCAAGATTCACAAGAATCTTTTCAATTGGAAGAGATTCTGGCTCAACAGATTCCTGCTTCTTCTGCATAACCAAAGGGTCTTCTTTTGCTTCCTTCATTCTGGTTGCCTTCCTTGTAGTATAGCTGCGTGTGGAAACCCCAGCCACAGCCTCTCCAGCAATGACTGGAGGACGCTGGCCGGGGTTTTCCCCATCCATCAAGTTGTATAGGTTCTTTTATCTCAAAAGGTGCAGTTTGCAGTGCCACCGCTACAGTTGACAAATGCCTTTCCCCAGCCGGTACTTCAACTGATGTTACTACAAGTGGTTCATTCATAACATTGCCGTCAGATATAACTGCACATGTGCGAACCTGAGTAACTCTTTGTTCTAAAGGCTGTTTGGCGCCCTCTTTAGAGGGCTCTACCGATGTAATATTGAACTCTACATCCGAAAGCTGTACCTTTCTCCTGGGATCCATTTCAGGCTGAGTCTCGATGTCTTTCCTGTAGGTAGGCTCCAAAACTTGAACTTTTGGAAAATGTAGTTTTTTGATAATCTGTTGTCGTTTTTTTTGCTCTTTTCCACCAATTTTACCATCATAAGTTAAATTAACAGCACTGAAGTTATCTAAACTTTTAAAGAATTTTAACGGGCATTTCTAGACAAAACATTAAGATAGAGTCAGGAGAGGACTGGAAGGCACGTCTGATCCTTACGCCATCTTGCCACGCCCCCCGTGGCCCTCATCATGCGGAGAAAGGTAAAGACATTACCTGGGACAATAGGATTTGGAGGCGTCCAGAAGGCCAAGGATGCACTGGCCAACACAACACTTGTGGTACACACCAGGCCAGAGACACCCACCACTCTCACAGTAGATGCTTCCTGCACAGCAGTAGGGGGTGCATTGGAGCAATTCATCGAAGGGGAATGGCAGCCCCTGTCCTTCTTTAGCAGACACCTCTGGCCACCTGAACTCAAATACAGCGTCTTTGACTGAGAACAATTGGTGCTGTACCTGGCAGTCAGGCACTTAAGGTAATTTTGGAAGGTAGACAATTCAGTGTCTTCATTGACCAGAAGCCATTAATATTTGCCTTCCATAAAGTGTTAGACCTGTGGTCGGCCAAGCAGCAGCGACTCCTCTCATATGAGTCTGAGTTCACTACAGACATTCAACACATCGTGGGTGACGCACTGCCCCATCCCCGCAATCAAGTCTATCCAGGCCCTGTCCCAGTGAATAGACTACTTAGCCCTCGGCAGGGGACAGCAGGATGACCCTGAGATCCTTGCAAGCAAGACAGCAATGTCCAGGCTCAGGCTGGAGGATGTTAACATCGATCCTGGTAAGTAGACGCTCCTCTGCGACATTCCAATGGCAAACCCCACCTCATCGTGCCGACAGCATTGAGATGGCAGTTTTATGATGAGGTGCACAATCTGACACACCCGGCCATCAGTACTGTCAAAATGGTGGTCAATCGGTTGGTCTTGCTGAGCCTCCAGAAACAGGTTGTCAGTGGGCCAAGGCCTGCACACTCTGCCAGATGACCAAAATACAGACATACGTGAAGGCACCATGCCAGACATTCGAGCCAGCACCACAAGGTTCAGCCATATCTACAATGACATTGTAGGGTCACTACCGGCCTCCCACGGGATGAGTTACCGTCTCACCATGATTGCCTGCTCCATGAGGTTCCCCGAGGCGGTCCAGCTGACTGACACTACCACTTGTGTCCTCCATTAAATTGGAAGCGGTAATAAATATAAAGGAAAGTTTGATAATAAATAGTCTCCTTTGCAGTTGGGGTACAATGTATTTCTTGAGATCAGAGGAATCCTGGAGCCAAGACAAAGTGATCCTGTGTTTCCCAAGGATTTGATTGAGTTGTTGGGGTAGTTGTAAGTGGAAGGGCCGAAAGGTCTCCTGCTCCTTCCACTGCCTTTGTTTTCTGTCTTGCGATGCTGATTGGGTCCTCCTGTGTGTTCGCTCGCTCGCTGATTGGTTGCTTCAGTTGCGCGAGCCAATGGGTTGATTCGGTGAGGCCGCTATTGGATTGGACGCTGAAGTCAGGTTGGATTGATGGGCGGGTTCGTGGGCTGATTGGCTCTTGCTGTGAGGAGGCGGGACGTTGGCGGCGGCGTCGTCTGATCGGGGTCCGTCGCGTTGCCGCGGGCGCGAATGGGATGAAGTTGGCGGCGGCACCTGGACCTTCCTCAGCCACACGGTCCAGGGAAAGCGGGCGACCCGCAGCCCGCCGGGCCCCACCCGGGAGTGGCCGGTACCGGCGGGGTGTTTGGGTGGAGCTGAGGCGTCGGTGCAGGGGTCGGGTAGGGGAGGGGGATGAGGGAGAGGGAGGGGGATGGGAGGGGCGGGAGCCCGGAGGGGGCGGGGCAGGTCAAGGAGTGGAGGGGGCGGGGCCAGGCAGGGGTAAGGGGGAGGGTGAAGGGGGTGTTGGAGGGCGAGGGGGAGGCTGGGCAAGGAGGGGAGGGGAGGGGGAGCAGGCCAGGGGGAGCAGGGCGGGGGAGCAGGGCGGGGGGAGCAGGGCGGGGGGAGCAGGGCGGGGGGAGCAGGGCGGGGGGAGCAGGGCGGGGGGAGCAGGGCGGGGGGTGCAGGGCGGGGGGTGCAGGGCGGGGGGAGCAGGGCGGGGGGAGCAGGACGGGGGGAGCAGGGCGGGGGGAGCAGGGCGGGGGGAGCAGGGCGGGGGGAGCAGGGCGGGGGGAGCAGGGCGGGGGGAGCAGGGCGGGGGGAGCAGGGCGGGGGGTGCAGGGCGGGGGGTGCAGGGCGGGGGGAGCAGGGCGGGGGGAGCAGGGCGGGGGGAGCAGGGCGGGGGGAGCAGGGTGGGGGGAGCAGGGCGGGGGGAGCAGGGCGGGGGGAGGGAACCGCCTGTTTGCCCCAGGTACCCAA
Source organism: Narcine bancroftii (assembly GCF_036971445.1). Taxonomy (NCBI): domain Eukaryota; kingdom Metazoa; phylum Chordata; class Chondrichthyes; order Torpediniformes; family Narcinidae; genus Narcine; species Narcine bancroftii. The sequence goes on from NW_027211853.1 coordinate 1,071,775, forward strand.
GTCCCCTCTCTGTGTGTGTTAGCTTCCTCCTGCCCTCCACCCCCACAATTTAATGGTCCCATTTCTGACCTTCTCTTCCTCATCTTTCTTTGATGAAGGGACAAACCCACAATGTGTTTGATGTCTCTTTCTCTTTGCTCTATGTCTGTTTGACCTGCTGACTCTCTCTAACCCTGTGGCTTTACCCCCTCATCTTTCGCTGGTTGAACCCAATGGAGCTGGAAGAGCTCAATTTGTGAAGGGTTGTATCTGGATTTGAGTCGTTTGACACCATGTCGATTTCTTTAAATTGTGGCAAAAGCAACTGAAGGATTTCAAAACCTCGTCATCGGTCCTCTTTCAACCTCGTCTGAATTTCTTGGATGAAAAATCATTGCTCTGAAACTTACTCTGCGAGAGTTTATTTTCCTCTCTTGCAGGGAGGTTTCAGAATCTGTTCCACATGATGAATCTGTTGTCTTTTCAAAGAGTCAGTGGAGTGGCTATTTTCTTCCACCAAGATTTCATCAACTCAGTCAAGGGCTGAACTAAGTCTCCATTTAAAAATGGTTATGTTGCAAATGCAAGATTACTTTGGCTTAATTCATCAAAAGTGACCATTTCCACAGTCTCAACGAGGCTGCTCTCTTGATCTCAAAGAGATGGTTAGAAATGGTCTTCCTCCTTCAAAATCCACTTGTTACTCCTGGTGAAAGGAGAAGACGATGTATCTGTACCTTCTCTGATGACTGTACCTTCAATCCTCTCTTCCCCACAGCATGGACAACATCTTCTGCCTCTCATTTGTAATGTTTCTCCAGAATGGCTCATCCCATGACACGTGCCGTCATTTCTGCCTTTGAAGTCCATTCAGCCTCTTCAAAAGTATGAATCATGAGCCAATGGACTCCAGCCTTGAATCAAGAACTCGCTTATTCGAACAGTTGCCATCTCTCAGCACTCTACTGACTTAGTTTCAATTTTAAAAACACAGATAATCAACAGATGGTCTCTCGATTTGATCAGCTGTCTTTCCTGATGACACAAATTCTTCCGTTTTTAATAAAGCAAACACTCCAGTATCTCAAGGACCATCATGAAGGTTTTCCTCTTTCGGTTTCAGATGCTGAATGATCAGACGTTTCATCTGTGTACATGGCTTGCCTTCTGGCATCTCAAAGGATTGTGTGTGTGACCCTGAATCCAACCCACAAAATAACTTGATAATATATATCAACTATTGTAACTTTAAAGATTAATATTCGCACAAAATAGTCCATGATAATTCACAGGACAATGGCATCTTCAAACAATAATTTTCATTGGTAAAGATTAATAACAACACTTTTTACTTCACTCTAACTCCACTCTGCACAAATATATATGTGTGTGTGTGTGTGTGTGTGTGTGTGTGTGTGTGTGTGTGTGTGTGTGTGTGTGTGTGTGTGTGTGTGTGTGTGTGTGTGTGTGTGTGTGTGTGTATCAAAACCAAAACCATTCCAATTCAGGCAGTGTCCATCTTTTTTTCTTCCTACAGTCGACAATCATCTCCTTGGTTTTGGTGGCATTGAGTGCGAAGTTGTTGTTGGTCCATGATTGAACCCTGCTTTCAATCTCCCTCCTGAATGCTGACTCGTTGCCCTCCTCATGCAGCTCATGACTGTGCTATCGTCAGTGAATTTGTAGATGGTGTCGTCATACCAAGCCATGCAGCTGTAGATGTAAAGCGAGTCGAGCAGGGGTGAAATATGCAACCCTCTGGTGTTTGGGAGCTAATGGAGATTTTGGAAGAGTTGTTCTTGCCAATCCACACTAATTGGGGCCTGGAGATGAAGAAATTCTGGATCCAATTGCACAGTATGTTATGGAGTCCCATGACTTTGGAATTTGCTCATCATCTTTGATGGGAGGATGGTTTGGAATGCCAGACTCTAGTCAATAAAGAGCATTCTGATGGATGCACCTTTGTCGTCTGGGTGTTTCAGGGTTTTGGCAGAGCCAGTGAAGATGGCATCTGCCATAGGTCTGGTACTGCATTAACCAAATTGGAATCGATCCATGTCGCCCCTTGGACAGGAGCTGATGTACTTCAACACCAGCCCCTCAATCCACCTCATCACTGGATGTGAGTGTCACTCGTCAATCATCATTTAGGCAGGTTACCCCACTCTTTGGAACTGGTATGTTTGATGCCTATTTGAAACAGGTGGGTGCCACACCCTGTCAGAGTGAGATGTTGAAGATATCCATGGCCAGTTGGTCAACACACGTTATCATTCCTCGTCTGGGTTCTCCATCCAGGCTTGATCCTTTCCTTTGATTCACTCTCCTGAAGGCAGCCCATGTTGTCATCTTTGGTTACTGATAGCAGCGGATCATCAAGAGATGTAGGGGGGGGGGGGTGTGCAGTGGTTCTTCCCTGTACTAGTGGTCATATCAGGTGTAGAAGGCATTGAGTTTATGTGGAGTGAGGCTTTGCCGCCTCCCACTGCACCAGATTTGTTTATGCAGCACTTTATGTCATTTAGGCCCCTGTCACAGCTGACGGGTATCCTTTGTTGTTTCCATTCTCGTGTGAATCTCCACCATCTGCGAGATGGGTTTCCATGGTTCGTATTGGCTCCTTGTGTATCTGTATCTCCAAACTGTGATTTGGCTCTCAGCAATTTCTGGATATTGTTGTTCATCCAGGATTTCTGGTTGAGAAAATCCCCTGAACAATTTGGTGGGGACACCCTCGTCCACAGCTGTTTTGATAAATTTCGCTATGGTCCTGGTACAGTGATTCAGTTTCTCAGGTGAGTTCTTGAACACGATCCAATCCAGGGACTCTAGGCAGTCCTGCAGCTGGCTTCCCCTCCCGTGACCACCTTCTGGTTGTCCTGATCTTGTAAGTGTTGTTAGCAATTTTAGGCCCCATTTCTAAGAGAGGATGTGATGGCCCAGAGGTGGTTTACAAGAAGGATCCTGTGGATTAGAGGAATAATGTTTGAGGAGCATTTGATGGCTCTGGGCCTGGACTTGCCTGAGTTTAGAAGGATGAGGCAGGACCTCATTGAAATCTTATGAATAGTGAAAGGGCTGGATAGAGAGGATTTTGCCAGGAGTGGGAGAGTTTAGGACCAGTGGGCACAACCTCATAATAAAAGGATGTCTGCTTAATACGGAGATGGAGAAACCTTTTCATCGAGAGAAGTGATTTTCAAACTCCCCCCCCCCCACTCCCCAGCTCATATTTTACTTAATCCCTATGCCAGAAGTGCTCTGTTAGTAGAGGATTACTTAAAGTGGGATGTGAGTGGAAAGAAAGTTTGAAAACCACTTTTTTAATCGTACCTCATTGACTTGTTCTGTGCATGGTTTCATAACTCCCGAGGAAATGGGCCAATGACAATTTTTCTCAAGCAAAATATTTCCTTCACAATTGTGTCCACTGCAGTCTTTCTCAGCCTTTTTCCCATTCATATTCCACTTTAAGCAATTTCTTACTCATTTTTTGACACTCCAAGGAATAAAGTCCCAACCTGTTCAACCTTTCCCTGTAGCTCAACTCCTGAAGATCTGGCAGCGTCTTAGTAAATCTTCTCTGCACTCTTTCAATCTTACTAATACCCTTCCTGTAGCTAGGCGACCAGAACTGCACACAATACTCCAAATGTGGCCTCACCAACATCTTATACAACCTCACCATAACTTCCCAACTCCTATTTTCAGTATGTTAATTAATAAAGGCCAAGATGACAAAAGATGTCTTTAGAACCCTGTCTTCCTTCCGAGCAGACGACGCCGCCGCCAACATCCCGCCTCCTCACAGCAAGAGCCAATCAGCCCATGAATCCGCCCATCAATGCAACCTGACTTCAGCGTCCAATCCAATAGCGGACACACCGAATCAACCCATTGGCTTGCGCAACTGAAGCAACCAATCAGCGAGCGAGCAAACACACAGGCGCACCCAATCAGCATCGCAATACAGAAAACAGAGGCAGTGGAAGGAGCAGGAGACCCTTCAGCCCTTCCACATCCAACTAGCCCAACAACTCAATCAAATCCTTGGGTTTCATAAGATCTCTTGGTCCTGGCTCCAGGATTCCTCTGATCTCAAGAAACACATTGTACCCCAACTGCAAGGGAGACTATTTATTATCAAACTTTCCTTCATATTTATTACCATTTTCAGGGAATTATGTAACTCTGCTTTATCCCTTGCTGCCGATTTCTTTAACTTCACTGTTCAATTTCGTAATGTTGGCTTCTGAACTATTTTATTGTGCCCCTTGATCTAGAGAATTCTGGCAGAGCAAAACAATTTTGTTTTCTTTTGTCAGGTCAAATTTTGTCACATTGATCCAAAAACAAGTATTTTCACCATTCCTTCATTTCAGATTCTCTGCAGCTGTCGTATTGTACCTCCCAGTGACGACATCATGTTCGTCTTGTTTATCCTTTACCCCTCCATCCAGACAGATATGCTGATCAACGAGTCGACTCCACTCATCCAGCACCACTGCCATTTCTGCTGCTCGGGCTTTTGATCCCACGTATTCATTTTGTTATTTCCCCTCTTCTTTTTCTCAGCGAAGAGAATCAGGTTTATTTGAACATCTTTCTGAATCCCAGTGAAAGGTTATCGACCTGAAGGTTTTAACTCCAATTATTTTTACAGTAGATGACCTGCTGAGTATTTTCAGCATTGAGTTTTTATTTTATTGCCTTGGTGTATTACTGAGTTCTTTGAATAGGAGAAGAAATGTGGGTTGGGTTAAGTGGATATGTCAAGATCATGGAGTGGGTTGAGAAAAATAGACATAAAAGGGAAGGGTGCATGGAAATAGTTAAATCATCTTTTGAAATTGTTTTTTGAGCTATGATTGTTATCTGATGTACGCGCAGTGTTCAGAATTAAAAATTTATTGTGATGAATATGTCACAATATTTGTAGTTTTGTGGCAGCAATATAGGGGAAAATATTGTTCTAAATTACATTTTAAAAAAAGAAATCCATTTGTGCAAAATGAAGAGTAAGTGAGGGAGTATCTGTGGTTCCTTGTCCATTCAGAAATCTGATGGCAGAAGGAGAGAAGCTGCGTTTGTACAATTGGGCGTTCATCTTGAGGCTCCTGGACCTGTTTCCCTAGTGATAGCAGGGTGAAGAATGCCTGGCCTGGGTGGTGAGGGTCCTTGAGGATAGAGGTTGTTTTCTTGAGACTCCACCTCTTGGAGAAATCGTTAATACATGGGCAAAGGATGAATGGGGAAAAGTTTAGGGGAAACAGGAGTGGGAACTTCTCTACGCAAGGTGGTGGGAGAGTGGAACAAGCTGCCAGCTGCATCAGGAAATGTGAGCTCAATGTTAGCATTGAAGAATTTGGGATACAAGGGGGATGGAGGGCGATGAACTGGATGCTTGTCAGTGGGACGAGGCAGAATAAGAGTTTGGCACAGACTAGAAAAGCTAAAGGGCCTGTATCGGTGCTGTAATGTTCTGTGAATCTATGGAGTGATGCACTTGGTCGTACATCTGCAACCCGACAAAACTACCATGGTGTCTGCACAAAAACACACAATATGCAGCACGTAATGACCACATGAATAATCTAAATAAATAAATGTAGTGGGCCAAGAGGGCGCACAGCCCACATTGTCAACCGTCGCTGACACGGTTCTCCGACGTCGCGCAAAACCATAAAACAGACAGCTGGGTACTCACCCACTTAATGGATCACATGCACATGGTGCTGCATGCCGAGGAATGGCATGTTGATCTGTGGAGTTGCCTGCAGGTAGGTACAGGACATTCACAGGGCTTAATTTAAACCTGCTGGTCCCATGGATCGATAGCAAACTCTTAATGATGTCTCACCATGTCTCATGGAACCAGGCACATTTAACCATTTAACAGTTTACAACATGGAAACAGGCCATATCGGCCCTTTGAGTTCGCGCTGGTTCACTTGAACAACTCACTAGTTCCCCCCCACCACTCTCCATCCATATCCCTCCAACCCTCTCATATCCATGTACACATGGATGAAGGCCAGTTTGCCATATGCCTTCTTAACCACCCTGTCTACCTGGGAATCCACCTTCAATGAACTCTGTACCATAACTCCAAGATCCCTCTGTTCCTCTGCATTCCTCAACGCCCTCCCTAAACTGCATATGTCTTATTTTGGTTATTTTTTTCCGGAATGCAGCAGCTCACACTTGTCAACATTAAATTTCATCTGCCATCTTTCAGTCCACTTTTCCAAACAAACCAAATCCTGTAATCCAAGAAAACCTTCCTCACTATCCATTTTTCCCCCTATTTTTGTATCATCTGCATATTTGCTTACCCAATTAACCATCCCCTCATCCAAATCATGAATATAAATGATAAACAACGAGACCCAGCACTGATCCCTGAGGCACACCTCTCATCACAGGCTTCCATCCTGACTCTCTGCTGTCTATCTTACAGCCACCTCTCAACCCATCTCACTATCTCTGTATTAATCCCTAGTGACTGAACCTTTCTAACTAACCTTGCGTGCGGAACTTTATCAAAAGCCTAACTAAGATCCAAAGAGATCACGTCAACCGCCCTACCTTTATCCATTTTTCTTGTCACCTCTTCAAAAAACTCAAGGTTTGTCAAACGTGAATTTCCTTTCACAAACCCATGCTGGGTGCTACTGATCAATCCCTGCCTATCCAGATATTTGTACATACTATCTCGAAGAAAACCCTTGAACTTTTGGTCTTGCCTTTCGGCCAGACTGGAACATAATGATCCTGTACTCTCAAAATCTCACCTTTTAATACACTCCAATTTTCCTCTACATCCCTTCCGGCAAAAAAATCAGCCCACACAACTCTCTGCAAATCTCATCTCATTTCTTCAAATACGGCCTTCCCCCACTCGAAGACCTTCGACTTTGAACCTGACCTATCCCCTTCTATAATTAAACTAAAGCTAATGGACCCATGATCACAAGATCTGAAGTTCTCCCCAACACTCACTCAGCCACCTGCCCCATTTCATTCCCCAACCACAGATCGAACATTGCCCCCCCTCTTATGGGCATCTCCACATACTGCTGCAAAAAGCAGTCCTGAACACGTTGTATGAACTCTAAGCCATCCTGCCCTCCCACTGACTGTGTTTCCCAATTGATGTTATGAGAATTGAAATCCCCAACCAACACCACCCTATTCCTACTGCACATTCCAGCTAATTCCTTGCACATTTGCTCTTCAAGTTCTCCCTTCCCATTTGGCGGCCCATAATATACCCCTATAATAGTAACTTCACCCTTCTTATTTTTTAGTTTTACCCACACTGCCTCCCTCGATGAGACCTCCAGTCTCTTGCCTGAGCACCGCTGTAATATCTTCCCTGACAAGTAATGCGGTTTATAAAAGAAGTCTGTAAAGTTTGAATAAAGCAGTCTTGTGTTGACTAACGTGGGTATGTATATGACTTTAGTAGCTGTACCAAAGTTGCCGCCAGAAATGGTGACCCCACGAATGCAAGATTCAGCCGAAGCTTGAATCTCCAGTGATCATGGACACAACGACAGCAGATGCCGCCACCACGGCTGCAGTTAAACCAGGTTCTGCCTATTTCTCCTGGAATTGACTAGACATGAGCTTTTAAATATGGAGGGCCTGAGTGACAGGGATCCATCTGATCTAATGAATGAGATGCTCGTATTAGCAGATGGTCATTCTGATTGTTTACTTTTTGAGACTCTATTCCTGTCCAAACTCCCAGGTCGTGTCGCAATACCAATCGTTAACATGGATTCCTGCCATCCCCATGATGTAGCATGGGAGGCTGACAGGCTCAATCATTCTCCAACGCAAGTGTCTGCTCACAAACAGCCTCTTTGATCAGTAGATCCATCTACCGTGTCCTACAAGCCTCCTATATCTGCAATTCCGTCAAAGAAGGATCAACCTACTGATGGGCACCAAGAATGGTGTTTTTACCATCTCCAATGGGGAAAAAAGCCCATAAAAAGCCATTTACCTATTAGAGAAAAAAGGCAGGAAATGAAAAGGCCGGCTGCCAGTCGGGGCCTCAGCATCTGGCACAAGTACTGACCGGCCTATTGTATCTTCAAGACGACGCTAGTAAGTGCAAATATCCAACCAACCTATTTTGAAAAAAAAACATAAATAACAACACCTGGCTCTTCAAGCAGCAAATGGTGCTACAATTCCCTGCTTTAGCAAAGGACAGGTCACGATTTGGAAAGGAGGTGTGACATTCCGTTGGAATTGCGTATTGTCTTCCGTTGCACAGGTCATTTTGGGTGCAAATTTTTGAAGGTCCTATGATTTGCCAGTAGACGTGAAGTGGAGGAAATTGGTCTTTCCACCACTTTGAAACCATACCCACTGGTATGCAGCAAAGGGAGAATTTCCTACCTCGGGATGCATACCCCGCACAAAGATGCGTATGCTGTCCTGCTCAATGAATTTCCCATCATTATCTCCTAATTTCAACACCTCCAAAACAGACAAGGGTGTGTCCCATTACCCTCTCCCTCATATGCAAGATTTCGCTGCCCATCTGCACATTTTCCATGTTTTCTCCAAAGTTGATCTTGTCAAGGGATACCGTCAGATCCTGGTCTATAAGGATGACATTGTTACCCCTTTCAGGCTTTTTGAATTTCTTAAAGATACCATTTGGGCTGAAGAATGCTGCTCAAACTTTCCAACATCTTATAGATGCTTTGGGCAGAGTTCACTTCCATCTACTTGGATGACGTCCTCAAATCCAGTCAAACTGAACAGGATATAACCAACTGCATTTAGGCTGTCTGTTCCAATGGCTGCAGGAATTCCAATCAACCATAGCAAATGTCAATTTGGCAAGTCCACCATCGACTTCCTGGGACACAAGATCATGGTCAATGGTGTCTTTCCCTTAACCATCAAGGTAGAGGCAGTCTGTGCTTTTCCAACACCTACCACGGTTCAGGGCCTGCAGAAATTCTTGGGCATGAAAAACTTCTGTCACCGATTCATTCCAGCAGCTGCTGACATTCTTCGACCATGGTTTCCAATCCTCACCACAAAGCACAGGGATGATCCCTGGACAACAGAGGCAGAGGTTGAGTTTGCAATGCCAAAGACGCTTTAGTCAATGCAGCAATGCTTCCCCCATCCTAACCCCAACACTTCCTTGACATTTAGTCCTGATGCCTCGAGTACGGCCCTGGGTGTGGTTCTTGAGTAGTACGTCGATGGCCATTGCCAACTCCTCGTGTTCTTTTCCTGACATCTTTGGCCATTGGAGATGAAATATCGTGCATTATATCAAGCCACATGGCACTTCTGATTAGTTTTGGAGGGTCGGCATTTCACTCTGTTCACAGAGTGAACAGGAATACAGTACAGCCATTACTAACCTGGACATACAGCAGGGGGCGACACAGCTGGGTGGCCAACCTTACTTTGTGACATGTCTTTGGGCTACACTCGACCAGTGATTCCACCATCTTTGAGTCAACGTCTTTTTGACCAGATACACAGCTTGTCTCATCCATCCATCAGAACATCTTTCAAGCTCATGTCAAATAAATATGTATGGCACGGTCTGAAAAAAGGTGTCACACAATGGGTCTGCACATGTATCTCCTGCCAGACTGCCAAAATTCAGCGGCACACTAAGGCACCTCTTCAACCTTTCCTGGCGGTACGCAGGCGGTTGAAACACGTGCATGTGCACCTGCTTGGACCATTGCCAGTATCTCACAACATGAGAAACATTCTAACAGTCGTAGAACGTTTCGCACGCTGGCCAGTGGCCGTCCCTTTGACATCCAGTGACACTGAGACAAAGGCCAGAGCATTCATCGTCAATTGGATGGCTAGATTTGGTTTCCCGACCCACATTTCTTCAGATCGCGGAACACAATTCACCCACGGTCCAACGGCTTTGTGGAATGTTTCCACCGGCAACTGAAGTCCGCACTTAAGGCCCAACTCACCGGTCTCAATTAGGTTGATGAGTTGCCCTGGGTTCCATTGGGAGTGCGCACGGCTCCAAAAGGAAGATAGGTCTGCATTGTCCGAAGAGATGGTTTATGGTACGGTCCTTACAGTTTCATTGGACTTTCACAACCAACTCTGATCTGAACATCCTTCAGCAGATCCGACATGGTGTCGCGATCAGCAAACCTTTTCCTAACCACTGGCTTGGATCCCCTAAACAGAATGTTCCCCCACCACTCCTGGATACTGATTTTGTTTTTATCCCAGGAGTCCCGTTACAATGACCGTATGAGGGCCCTTTCCACGTGGTGAAGATAGATGGGTTCTTTATACTTTGGACATTGGTGGGAATTCACAGCTGTTTAGTGTGGACAGACTCAAGCCTGCTTCACCTCTTCAGTGCCCCCAGCCCAGATGGCGAGGGGGTCCACCTAAGGTGCATGCAGCTGGTGGTTTAGTTTCTGGCGACGGTTCTGGGTGAGGATGGGGGGTTGGTGTAGCAGCTGTCTACTAGTGGGCCGAGTGGGCAAGGTTCTTTGGTGGGTGCGTGAAATCATAAGGCAGAGAGCTGGGTACACATCCATTTAATTGACAAACCTCGCGTGGTGCTGCGTGCCAAAGAATGGAATGCTGATCTGTGGATTCTCCTGCCGGAAGGCGCAGAACATTCACAGGGTCCCGTGGATCGGCAGCAAACTCATAATGATGTCCCACCTTGACCCATGGAGCCCGGGACAAGCTGTAAATAAAAGAAGCCTGCAAAGTCTGTATAAAGCAGTCTTGTGTTGACTAATCTGGTGTATGTGTGTTCCTTTAGTAGCTCTATCAAAGTAGCTGCTACATATATAAATATTTTGGATGATTATCCCACTTACAAGATACCCGTCTCACACCCTGTGGGAAGAAGCTATTCCCCAGCCTGGCAGTCCTGATTTTGATGATGGACATGGTTAAAGATGCTGTGCACTGCATGGTCATGGTCTTTGCACAATTCCGTGAGCCCTATTTGAACAACACTCCCACTAATGTCATCGTCAGAAGAAAAGGATACCCCAGTAATCCTCAGAACTCTTTGCATCATTCCTGTCTGATGCTTTACAGCTACTGGACCATCCAATGATGCAGCCAGACAGGAGACTCAACTGTGCTCCTGTAAAATCTCAAGATGAGAGCTGTTGGCCTAGACTTCCTCAGTCTCCTTGGGAAGTGTAGGCACTTCCTGACAAATAAGGAGGTGTGATTGTTTTGTGTATTAATACATGTGCTGTATGGATGGGAATTTTACGTGATTGTATTGTCTATTCTTGCTCTTTAACAATCTTTAGTGGATAGAAGTAGTCATTGTACTTTAGGATGTACAATCATGTACAGATTATCTTTAAATAGCCATTTGTCCCAGATGTCTATTCAGTCCAAGAATACTTTCAATCACAGGCAGATTTTAATCAATAACCCCATTCATTCTGCAATAACTGCCGCTTAATTTTGCCAGTTGTTCAATGGCAAGCTATATGGGGAAAACACCATGTCGACTCTTCTACCTTAAAGGAGTGATTATATTCAAATGGGCAGTGGAAACAATGAAATCAGTCAGAGGTGAGTCGCTGCTTAAAATTAGAAACATTCGTGTTCATGCTATAGAGTTTAAGGCTGCCCAGGAGGAATATAATGTGTTTTCTTTAAGATTTTTTACCCTCACCCTGGCGAAGGATGGGGCCAACAGACATGTTACTGGAAGGGTTCGAGAATTGATATGGTAGGTCACAGGAAGCTCAAGTTTAGATCCACAGAGCGCATGTGTTCAGCAAAATGGCCTTCCAGTCTGTATTTGGTCTTGCTGATATCGAGGTCAACTGAGTCAACCAAATGTAGGAGATTAAGTTGGATGGGGTGCATGTGAAACACTGCCTCAACTGGAAGGTCTGATTGTGGCCTTGGATGGAGGTGAGAGGATAGGAAGGGACAAGTTTGGCAATTTCTGCGGTTTCAATGGGAAGTGCATCAGGTGGTGGTGGGTGGAGAGGAAAGTGCCGTCGAGGGAGTCACAGAAAGATGTGCCCCTGTGAAAAGAGGATCTGAGTGGAGCAGGTTAGAGGATGGTGCTGAAGTTGGAAGTGTTCAAGGTTAACGTGTCAGATGTGGCAGCTGATGGGTGGTAAGTGAGAAACCTGAGGGATTCTGTCCTTGTTTGGCTGGAGAGGAGGTGGGGTAAGGGCAGAAAGAGAATTGGAGGTACGGGTGCAGATTTTATCAAAGACAGTATGGGGGAAACTGCATTTATTGAAGAAATAAGACATTTTGGGTGTCCTGGAGTAGAAGACCTCATCTTGGGACTGTTACAGGCCCAGAAGTCCCCAAAACCTAGCAGCAATAGGAAATCACCAAGACAAAGCGATACTTTAACAAATGTTGTTTTTAATTGTCCAGGCCTTCCAGCATTTGAAATGCCTCTGAGGTCCCCCTTATCCTTCTGTACTCCAACTAGTACAGTCAAAGAGTCGACAATTGATCCTCATACACTCACCCTTTCATTCCTGATATCATTCCAATAAATCATCTCTGACCTTCTCCAACACCAACACATCTTTTCTCAAATACAGCACCCAAAACTCTAATTCTGATTGAATGGAAGGGGAATTCTCCAACGACACAAACACAACAGTTAAATGATATTATGTTTTGTTGATATTTACAAAAAATTATTGAAGAGTCAATTAATAATTTGTAAAAGATGCCGGGTCCTTTTTTGGACTATTATCATAACCGGAAGCTTGGTGCTGTGTTACGAGACCAGAGGATCCTAAAACTAACCAGCAATAGATATTCACCAAGACAAATGGTTACTGAAACAAAAATTGATTTTAATTATCTTTAAACGTGAACACGGATTTACATTTTAACTTATCATTGTTTTACTACTTTAACTTAATTTACTTAACTTACCCCACTTCTAATTCTAAGTGCACGTGTGTTTAAGTTCAGAAAAGTTCTTTGGTTCATAGTCCAATCTCACTTCTCATTCCTCCAAGTCCACTTGTTGCAGGCCTTTCTTATACTGTGGACAGAATTGAACATGTATATAGTTTACCAGGCTTTGGTGCTCGAAAGGTAAATGATTACCACTCAGGAAGGTTCTTGTTGGTTTTCGGAGAGAGGTGTGTTGTTCAGGGAAGTATTACGGTGTTTTTGACTCAACGTACCTGCATCTGAATTCCATTATCTCTTCAAAAATGTTCTGATAGCTTTAGCATGGAGCAGACCTGAACCAGGACTTTGCAGGTAGTTAAGGGAGTGTGTGGGCAGAGTTTGTTCTGGACCAACAATCTCACCAAATGACACTGCTTGAAATCAAGATTCAAACCATTTTGAGGAATACAACAAGAATTGTTCAACAAGAGCCTGGTGTTCCCTGAGGTGTTTTCTTTCAATACTTGAAATGATTTTTTTTTTAAAAACCCCGATAATATTCCTGATACAGATCTTTGTATTTAACTTGCAGGTTGCTATCTGTTGTTAACTTGGAGGCCTTTAATGGGGTGACTGAGTGGAATCTTTGCTTGAACCAAGCAGTTCTCTTGCAATTTTCCAGCTGTAGAATGTGTTGCAGTTGCTTGCAAGTTTAGCAAGTGGGATTATGATGTGAAATTGCAAGTCACAGCGTCATTTTTGTTTTTGAAAATGCAGATGTGAAAATTTCCTTAAGTTTACAGAGGAGACGTTGGGTCAAGCTGAGAAGACAGAGTTGGATGCCCATTTGGCGAATCGGCTGGGCAAAGCAGAAAGCACAAAACGAGGGACTGAAAAAATAATGAAGCAGACTGAAGTGACATTGAACCCAAACCCAGGTAAAGAATTTAATTTTGTGCTGTGTACTTAAGAGATCAAATGATTTGGGCTTTTAGTGGTGACCTATTTAAATGAAAAAACTCTGATTAGAATTGAAGTTTATGGAATGTTTGGAAGTTACCACAAAAAAATGGAGCATATAAATTAGATGTTGTAATTAAGATAAATGAACAATACAATGAGCCTGGTGTCACAGTATCTGACACAGTTTATTGTACATTACTGTTAAACATTCTCCTCAATGTGAACCTGGTGTCACAGTATCTGCTATAGTTTATCGTACATCTCGCTAAACATTCTCCCAACTGTGAACCTGGTGTCACAATATCTGACACAGTTTATCGTACATTACTGTTAAACCTTTTCACTGCTGTGAAGCCAATGTCACAGTAACGATCTCAGTCGTCCATACATCAGCATTAAACCTCTCTCCACTCTGAATCTGGTGTCACTTTGCCTGCCACTTTTTATTTTACATCACCGTTAAACCTTATTCAAATTGTGAACCTGGTGTCACAGTATCTGCTACAGTTTATTGCACATTACTGTTAAGCATTCTCCCCAATGTGAACCTGGTATCACAGTATCTGCTACAGTTTATTGTACATCATGTTAAACATTCTCCCCACTGTGAACCTGGTGTCACAGTATCTGACAGAGTTTTTTTTTTGAATTTTTTATTTTTCACACTATAAACCACATTGATCAAGATACATACATTTTCCTTTTCAAATATATACAGTGTCGTTTTCTCCCCTCCTCCCTCTTTCCATCCCACCCTCCCTACCTCCCCTCCCATTCATTTAAAGTTCAGAATCTAAGATACATTAAACCCGTCAAACAATGTTGTCACTCAATAAAAATAAACAAGAAATTCCACTCAGTCAATTCTTCTCATTCTCTTCTCCTTCTGTCTCCTGTATGTTTTCTCTATTATGTTTCATGTATAGCTCCCATATTTGTTCAAATATTGTAATATTATTTCTTAAATTATATGTTATTTTTTTCTAATGGAATACATTTATTAATTTCTATATACCATTGTTGTATTCTCAAGTTATCTTCTAATTTCCAGGCTGACATAATACATTTTTTTGCTACAG